>NC_048425.1:13567971-13593250 GCF_013103735.1 Etheostoma cragini | reverse complement strand
GTAGAGCATCCTCTGGTGGACAGACTATGCAACGCCAACACTAACAGGGACGTTGTAGAGCGTCCTCTGGTGGACAGATTATGCAACACAAACACTCACACCATGGTTGACAGTCCGTTTTTATTTTATATTTTAAACATTCATTTTTCTGAATCATTTAATGCTCATTATTAATGATTCTGATGAATATATTATTTAAAAAAAAAAATAATACCAATAGATCAGGAAATGCCTAATACATCGGCCAGACGACAAATCTGTCGGGCTCTATTGAGCAACCTCTTTCACACACAAGCAGTCATTAAGTCAACTCTTAATCAAAAAGCAGTGATTTGCATTGAAGCTTTAAAGCTTTTAATCAACCCATGGTCCAACTTATGGAAATATGTTTCATTGATCTGTCCCTCAATAAGGGTTATTGTAATAAAAATAGGTTTCAAAGCCTGTTTTTCTTTTCATAAACTGTATTTTAATAACAATGTTTATGTAATGATGAGTGTGTTGTGTGGGTGTTGACTTTGATTTAATCAAAGTACTTCACCCCCAAAATTGAGCTCATAATATTTTTGTAATGTAGAAGAGGCATATGAAAATGATTTTCATTTTTTAAATTTAAAATTCCTGGAAGGGTACTTTATTTCAATTGAAAGTTGTTTTATCTGTTAGAATTAGCATGAAGGAATCTGATCCGGCATGAAGTGGGGAACAAATCATTGTGAGGAAGCATTTATTGTAATAAGTTGACTGGCAATAATAGAATAAAATGTTGCTAATGGGGGTGTTTTAGAAGCATACAATCAGACATGTTTGATTTCTCTCAAGCTATTCATTGCTATTAAATTGCTATCTGGTCTGAGCTTTATAAGGTTCAACTAATCTAAATAAGAGTTTCTAATACTGACTGAACGTACTGAATAGAAAAACATTTATTGTTGAGTTTCATGACTTTTGATCACTTTCATAATTTATTATTTGTGTGCAATGACACTACAGCAGAGTCTAACTTGCCCTCATTTCAATGTATTTGAAATGCTTTTCTATTTTAATGGATGACAAATCTTTTTATACTGTAACCATGAGGAGTGTGTCATTCAGATGATAAAAATGAACGGATCATATTGGCCTGTAGGCCTCTGCATCTCCCGTTTTGGTCTACACCAATCCATGTTGCTGCTAAAGTGGATACTCTTATTTTGAAGTTGTGTATATTTTATGTAGGCTAGTCAAGATGGCTGCAGTATATTAAGGTGACGCTTTGAAGCTGCTTGGTTTATGCGAGTGTAATGGCAGGCAGTGCTCTACCTGGAGAAATCCATTTGCATCGGGGGTGTATGGAAAGCAGTGCCAGGCAGAGATAACGCTGCATCTTTTCAAATAGAGAGCCAGTTATTTTTCATTGGAGTTCAAGGTGTTTCTCAGACGAGGAAACAAGCTCAAAAATGTGCTTTACCAGGTCTGCGTTCACATGGGCTCATTAGCGGAGCACTGGGAGAGTGATTGGATGATTGCATGTTATTGTGTGATTGTAATTGGGATTATTAAAGTGATTAATTGGCTATGGGGTGATTGAGTGATTGATGCTGGCTGGCTCCAGCTGGAGATGTGCAGCTGGTGTAGCGTTCAAAGGTCATCAGAAAAAAAATTGTGTGAATGTTATTTTTCCAACCTATTTTTAAATTATGTTTTACAATCAGAGGAACAGATGGAATGATATTAGACGTAGTGGGAGCTATGGAGACGACGGAGCTTCAACGGCCCCCAGAAAATGGATCAGGATGAAGACCAGGCTTCCAGTGAGAAAAGGGAGTGTGAACTCTTCTTGGAGGAAGACATCTTGTAAAAAGCATATTTGAGTTTATCATTCCCTGGAGAATGCAGTTTATTCACTTTTTACATCTGCAGACATCTTGGATTGAGCATGTGAAACCAAAAAAAAAGTTTGGTTCCCAGAACGTTCTGGGAACTTTCGCTTGTGGTTGCGGGAACGTTTCCTGACGGTTAGGTTTGGTTGTGTTTTGGTGGCATAAGAAAGTTTGCTTAACATCCTTGGAACGTTAGTTTTTGGTTAGATCGAACATTCTTAGAACTTTCACCTAACGTTGCAACCTTTAGAGAACGTTCCCCTAACGTTTCTCTAAAGTTGCAACCTTTAAACAATTTTCACCAAACGTGCACCTAACGTTGCAACCTTTAGAGAGTGTTCAACTAACGTTGGAACTTTTAGTGAAGGTTCCCCTAACGTTGGAACCTTTAGAAAATGTTCGCCTAACGTTGAAACCTTTACAGAATGTGCCCCTAACGTTGCAACCTTTAGAGAACGTTGCCCTAACGTTGCAACCTTTAGAGAACGTTGCCCTAACGTTGCAACCTTTAGAGAATGTTCCCTTTAACGTTGTTACCTTTAGAGAACGTTCCCCTAACGTTGTAACCGTTAGAGAACGTTCCCCTAACGTTGCAACCTTTAGTGAACGTTCCCCTAATGTTCCCCTAACGTTGTAACCTTTAGAGAACATTCCCCTAACGTTCTTTTTTTACCTTCCCCTAACCTTTAAAAAACTTTAACAACCATGATACAAATTGTATTATTATTACTTTAAACTGTCTGTGCATGAGCAAGAATGAATTATTATATGTTAGCAGGAATTAATAACAGGCAAATTTGATGGGATTTAAAGCTTTAATATACAATGTAAAAAATTACACAAATATATATACAAGAATCAGAATCGGTTGTATTGACACATAATAGTGAAAATGTAGTGGGCAAGATGGACATTGGAATGATAAAGTACCGTATTTTGGAACAAGTCCCACTGGACTATAGTCGCATTTTATTAGAAATGTATTTCACAAAATCCAAGACCAGACGTTTAGTACACAGAACACCAGGCTGAACACGTGTTTGACACGTTAAGTCATCAAATCTCAGTTATCATTCTTACTACATTCTTTATTTGGCAGTTCTTATACTGGTTGCATTTTCAAGACGCACCGAATCTTTTGAGAGAGAGAGCGGCAGTGGATTTGGCATAAATGTTGCAGCCACGGGCGCACAGACAGAATGGAGTATAACATAGGGTCTCCCTGCCAGCCTCGGGCGAGAAATAGCCTCATGGAGGTAGAGAGGCTTCGGTTTTAAGCATGCTATCTCGTGGTTGCTGCTAGGGGGAGCCCGAGTATACGGCGAGAGCGGCAATCCACATCCGATTTTCTCAGTCCTCACCTTTCCCTGGCTCTCCAAACCCTCGGTCTCCATACAGAATTACTCCCAGCCAGTGCGCGCAATTGGGTTGTCATAGTCGCCGAGAGCTCAGTGTTTTGGACCCAAACAACTTAGAATTTTTTTTTCCCCCACTGGGAAGGTTTTCTCAAAAGAACCCCCCCCCCCCTTTCGCCTCTCCATAAATTCTTCTGGATACGCTTGTTGTGTGTGTGTGTTTGTGTGCGTCTGCTGGCGTTTTCGCCTTTTCAGCTTCATGGGACGTGATGTAGCCCCCCGCACAGAAGGACGTGTTGTGCCATAAAGGGATGTAAGGGATAGGACCGTGGATACAACACGAGGACGCTGCTGTTTCTCCTGCGACATCACCAGCACTCGGATTCTGTACGCACCGCAGGTTCGACCGAGGATATTGAACGGAGCGACCGGAGCCAACTATTTGGATTCGCTGTCCTCTCTCCTCAACCCCTTCATCAAGTCCGTTCCTCAGCCACGGCGCGTATAAGGACGGGACCCAAACGCCCGAAAGACAGTTGAGAGGGAGAAATGATCACGAATACTTTGAATGGAAGGACATGAGCTATCCGTCCTTTTTGCCAGGCATTTCCAAATCAGCGGTAAGTGTGACTTTCCGCCACACAATGCATGTGTGTGTATGTGTGCGCACATCCACAATAATCTGCAGATTCAGCTCAGATAATAATGCCCATGAACGCATCCCTGCAGCAGTGTTGATGGGCTCTGTAATGTCAGTCTTTGCATGCTCTCCACTCATAATTACTTTAACTGGGCAATCGATGCGTTCAGGTGTAATCAGCGCCGATCAACGCGCAACACATTGATAGCCAATATGCACATTTCAATTTCCTGTCGGACTCATTAACCCGTTCTGTTAGAGACTTGGATTATGAGATAATGTACCCTGTTGAGTAGTCAAATGTCCTTTTTTTTTAGTATTCACATCGTGCTGGAAACAATGTGCCCAGGTCTAAAAATGGCTTTGAATTGTGCACAGTATATGCATTTATTTTCAACTTTAAATTGAATATATATATATATGCACTGAATTTAAGACAAAAGCTGACTGTAAAGCATAAAGTGTCTTTCAAAGGTGCTAGAATCAAGACATGTACCAATGCAGGCCTGTGTTTTCTAATGCAGTTTGTTAAAACATGTACAGGAGGGTGAGAATAGATGCAGCTGTGTGAGCACCTGCATTTTTCATGATAGTTTGACTATATGTTAAGAATAAAATATGTAAGTGTATGAAAAGAGGGACTAGTGAGTGGGTGCCACTGCTGTCCCGTGTCTGAGAGAAGTGCAGGGTTGAGGGGCCACAGGATCTCATGCTTTGATGTGAGGACAGCACACTGTCTTTTCACATCAAAATCAAAGTGGAAAAGGTACCTAAAGCCCATCACTTTGAATCGGATCAACAGTTTGGAATATGCTTCAGTCTTTGTTGAATTTGATCCGAATTAAAGTAGCAGCTGGGAACTTGGAATTGGATCTGCCATGCCTTGGTTTCAGAACACGGCTTTGTCTTCTCGGGATTCAGATGTGTGAGTAACTTCCATTATGTATTTCCCCGTTTTCACATTATCATTCATTATTGTCCTTATTTGACAATTACATGCATTAGACTGCAGCCCCGTCGGTCATATCATCTGCTTTTGTGGAAGTGCCCTCAAGCAGATGACACACACACACACACACACACACACACACACACACGTACACACCACCACCACCACCACCACCAGGAAAAAACCTTGACTTTCTCCACCAGGGGAAACTCAAAGAGGCATTTGATGCTTTCTGACTAAACTGCACTTTGTTTTCACTGTGTCTCATCCACTTTGATTTAGCTAAATGCTGCTCCTTGCGGAATATAATCTAGGTTATATTTAATATAACAGCAGCTGAACTTAGCATCCGGTGTGATACCTGATAGGACTGTACTGTACAAAAAATAGAATAATTTTTCCTCGCCTTATTGTGTTGCAGTCCATTCAGGGAGACAGTGTGAGACACTGTGCTGCGTACTGATTGAATCGGTTATCTCGGGTAAAGAAACACATTGAGATGGAGGTAGAAATAAAAATGGCAGGGCACACATTGATTTACTGTATTTTAGTGTTTTCACCTTACCGTCTTACACCAGTCAATGCTATTAATTATTTCTCTCAGCACTTGAAACAGAAAATTCACTAAAAAATGGTTAGATCTCTCCCCCTTGGAAAATGCTTTACTGCGTTAGAGGCCTCAGAAGTGGTATTCAGAACTTCTTTTGTCTGTCTAGTGACTCATTCTGTGATATTCTGAGATCTAATTAAATGTTTTTACAGTCTAAATCCAACACTTTGTGCAGTATGTAATCCGGTTGTATTGTATTAGACTAACATTGTTAATGTGTTGCCCTCATTGGGATGCAAGCTTTTTTTCTTAATGTGGTCATTTGTATTGTTCCTCCGAAGCGATCCCACTCTCTGTGAGTGTACTTTTTCAGCTAGTGAATTTCCTTCCATCGCCAGTTGTCATTGTGATATGAATGAAGACATTGTGCTCTTCCATTTCTTCGTTTGCTTAGTGTGATGTGGGCTACAGCTTCATGCCTCATAGTATGTACAGCGAGGGCTTTTACTGCAGTATCAGTTTGGATAATCCTTCTTCAGAGTATATTTCTTTCTGTCGTTTCCTAGGTCAACATCTCTTCTACTACAAATTTAAGGTAGATGCGAGTATTTATTTTTTTAGATGAACGTCACATTCTTTTAGAAAAGCAGAATTGCTGAGTGAATGACTGAATGAAAGGGCTTTATCTCTTTTATTCTGGCATGTCACCGGTTGTACATTGAATATAATGCTCTATACATTTTCAGATGTAATATTCATATCAGCTCTCACTGAATGTACACTCGTCTGTTGGGATTGAAGGCTGTGGATCGGTTGTGATTTACTTTTCATATTCCCATGGACATTAGCACCAATGAGGAAAATTATTCAGGGGTGTTTTTTTAAAAATTTATTTACCAAAGTCTGAGTCATTAGAGGTACAGATTGCAAACGCTTTAAACTCAACCCCTTTTATGGCAGTGAGGAATTACAGTTAGGTTGGTGCAATTGATTACAATTCCAGCAAAGTTGATGGTCTTCATGGCTGCCAATCACTTACAGTAATGCAAGGTCCCTCCTCCTCCCATTCACTTCAATAGAAGCCAGTACAATGGCAATTTGCTGTAGAGCTTGAATGTTGACTTGATTAATCAATTAGGCCTTCTACAGAAAATTACTTAGTGTCCCCATGGGGGGGGTTTGACTATTTTCTGACATTTAAAAACCAAATGAATTAATTTCCATGAAAATAACCAAATAAATCCGTAGTTCAAGCCCTAGCTTCCTGTGTTGGGTGTGATGTCATGGCTGTATTTGGCAGACTTGCAGATCAGATTCCTCCCTTGTTGAACTTGAACTGGCAAATTCCCACTGTGGGCCAATAGAAACACTGATGCACTTATTTTGTAAAATATTACACCACCAGACTACAAACTGCAGTATCATTCTCATACTCTGTTAACAGTCTACTTGGTAGTTATTAATTACCCACATTGGGACTTTTTTGCGCTTTGTGGGGCATCATTGTTAACTTAAATTAAGGCCGTGGTTTCCAGCATTGATAGATCATTTACATGGAAATCTTACTGTTAAATGAATAGCTTAGATCTTTTGAAGCGGGGTTGTGTATGGTGCTTTTCCATAGTTGGTGTATTACCTACAGTAGACAGGGGTTGGTGAGCCCCCACTGTTGAGTACAGGCAAGAAAGCCAAGCTAGGGACTGCTGTGGAGGGGGGCATCAGCAAAACCTAATATAATAACCTCAAACAATCAATAGTGTCATTTCAGCTCGCAAAACATGGGAGTTCCTTGTCTAATGCCGCTTCGATGGGTTTGTTTCTTTGTGTTATTTTGTGACTTTTAAATCTCAACCAACCCTTTGACTCTCTTGTTGTCTTCCCGCCAACCTGGACATTTTAGTTTTAGACTGAACATTTAAAATGGAAAACCTTCTATCAAGGTTATGCTCGTCTTTTTCGACCCTTTTGTGTCTTTCCACCAATGATTTTGGCGAGGCCCCTGCCAGTTCGTGTGAAATCAAATAGTATGCAAGGGTCACCAGGGGCCCTGAAGCTCAACGCCAGGCCAGTACAAAAAGTTCAAAACTGAACGGGTCCCGGTGACACAAAGGAAAACACAAGGGCTAAACTGATACATTTTTTTTATCCTGTCCACTGTAGCACATTGCTTGGCTTTTGTGCCGGTACTCGTGTCTGCTTCTCCTAACTGGAGGCATGCGGTCTACCACTATACACTAACTATGGATACGTTCCTCATACTACCCCACTTAAAAAAAGAAAAGAAAGAAATTCCCCAATTGATCTGCCTGTATTTGACATTACCATTTTCAAAGATTGGATTTTTTTTTTACTTGTCATATCACTGCATGAGATCCTGACGAGTTAGAAAAGACGGACAACAAAAGAAGAGGATTCAGAAATCTCACACAGGCGGTCAAAAATGATGGTTTTTACAACATATTTTGCCTTGAAATGATTGTTTATCCCTGTGGCTGGATGCTATCATGTTAAGCATCACAGAAACCTCTTCAGAGAAGGGGGATGGTGCTTTGGCAGATTTCTTTCCCTGTGATTTTGAAATATAGGTGGCTCAGCACCTCCACTGTAATCCCATAGAGAGCAGATAGTCTGCTGCTGATTAAAAACAGACAGTACTAGCTTAAATGCTCATACAGAATTTGTATATTCATCTTTTTTTAAATATGATACCCTTGGTTATTTTTTGAGGTGGTAAAGATCAGATTTCTCATGCTGTTGGGGTGGAGACAGGTCGGTCCGATGGGGTCTGTTCTCTGGCAGGAATGTCAAAGAAGAAGAAAAGCTGAAAAAACAAAAAAAACAAAGCACATGGCCAAGGAAAGGTCCTCAAACTCTACGCCTCTTAAAACTCTAGCTGTCCTGTCCCACGAAGAGCTTGGACACAAAGGGTTTGACACAAGCTTTCCAATCCCCTCCAGGAAATACAGTTAACATAGAGACTTAAGATTTTGCCTGATGGAAAGAAGAGACTATTAGTTGCTTGATTCTATATAGTAGTGTGATTAGTGGCCTTTTTAAGCGTAAAGGTCAAAGAAAACAATATAACACACACAAGTGCTTTTAAAACAGCCTATTTCACTATAGATACAGCACACATTTTATTATACCATTGGTTAGGTTACACGGCCAACAGGTTGGTGTTTATCACACCCCTGCAACTAACACTGGAAGATAAGAGGGGTTTTCAAGATCTATGAAATAGAAAGTACAAATGCACCTTGATTTGGACTAAAAAAAATCCCGGTGTGAGGCAGCTAGATCTATCTGTCTAGAGAACGAGAAAAATCAACACTGTAATTTAGCAGCACGGGGATGGGGATTATCAAATTAATTCCAGGCCTTCTCTCTGTGTCTGCTTTACAACCCCAGCAGTGGTAAGGATGAGAGAGCAAGGGTGTGTGGTGCATTGATGAGCCTCTTTAAATAACTAACAGATTTACTGGTGCATTTATACCACACCTGTGAATCTGGGGTGTTGAGAAGAGTGTGAGGTCATTGAAACGTTTCCCTGGCTACACCTCTGTGATTTGGGCATGGGTGTTATGTTGTGTTTAAGGCTGCAACTAGGCCTGCGCGATTATAAAATCTCCATTCACCCTGTAAACGATTTAATTATTAATCTTCATGTTGTCCTCGGGTCAAATTGACCGGTTGTCCTGTATCAATGTTCTTTGTAACTACCCAAAGTAACATGAGTGATTCCACACAACCCTCTACGGCAAGTACAAAGCTCTACTTTCATTCATTTTGGGGTGTCTAATTCCATTTTATAGCATTTGAAAAAGACAATTGAAGTGGTTTTGAAATAGTATTGAGTAAAAGTTGACATTTTCCAGTCTGTGATTATCCATCAACATCCATTCCTTTAATTTTAGTTGAAATAATTCCTGCTTTTCTAACTCAAACTTATATATAAATGAGGTTTATTGACCATAAATTCCAAAAATAACTGTAAAACTAATTTCATAAGTTAGTGTTACAAAAGTAAGTGTTCAAAAAACTTTACAAAAATTTAAAAGTGTTGAAAAAGTTAAAAACATCGATAAAAAAGCGTCAAAAAAAGTGTTGATTTTCAATTTGGATGGGAAGACAACACAAGGGTTAATTAACTATTGATTTTTTTTATGACTTTGATTCTAATTTAATTTTACTACTACTTTGTTATGTAAGTTTTAACACAGGCTGTACTATAGGTGCCATACAAAATCTGTTTGGTGCTGCCAATCTGTTTTGTTCTTTCATGGTTCATGTCTGCAATAAAAATGACAATTTATGAGAAAAGAATCATGGCAGAGAATCGTGATATTTATTCTAAACTAAAAAAAACGCGATTCCGATTTTTCTCCAAATTGTGCAGGCCTAGCACAACTAACCACTATTTTGATCAATGAATCTGCTAATAATAACTTTGATTATTTGATAAAAAGTAAAAGAACGAGCCAAATTAAAATATTTCCAGCATTTGATTAAAATAAAAATATATATTCCTTGTCTTGTTCGATGCTCTTTTAACATTATTAACTAATAATAATTAGATTATCATTATGTATCTCAGTAAATACCATGTTGTTTCAGTCAACAATTGCAAATAAAATTAGCCAAGTACAGACAAGGCCACTAAATAAATTTTGCAGCCATGAACTGAAAACATGTAATGTCAAATGTAAAGTTAACTAATATAGACAGTTTCACAGTTTTAACCCTTAACGTTCTAAAAGGGTCCCAGTTTATTTCCTGTTGCAGCCAAGGAATCTATAGATACACACTGCAATCAAGGACATTTTCATAATTTCTTTTGTCCATTAAAACCTATTTTCAAAACGGACACTGGAAAGGACATCAGCTGACAGGAAGTAAACATGGACCGAGTCCGTTGCCCAGCAACGCCAGTAAAATGGTCTGTAAACTTGATCAGATTTTGCTAAAGATTGTTGTGTGAAGGTATGAAGGATTTACTTTAGACTGTCTCTGACTTAAGACATGAAATATTCAACCCTTGTGTTGTCTTGCTGTAAAAATTGGAAATCAACAATTTTGTTGACTCTTTTTGTTGATGTTAACTTTTTCTTACATTTCTGTCCTTTTTTCCCAACACTTTTGCTGCTTTTTGTCCTGTGTTTGTCACTTTCTTTGACATTTTCAACACTACGTAACACTAACTTATTATCTTTAGTTTTATAGTTATTTGGGGAATTTATGGTCAATAAACCTCATTTATAGAACAGTATACCTAATGTTCGAGTTAGAAAAGCAGAAATTAGGAATTATTTGGACTCAAATTAAAGGAATGTATGTTGATGGATAATCACGGAAAGGAATATGTCAACTTTTACTCAATACTATTTCAAAACCACTTAAATATTCTTAAAATTCTTTAAAATTTAATAAGACACCCCAAAATTACTCATCAAAGTCACCCCAAAGAGCGTTTTGTGGAATCAATCATGTTATTTTGTGTAATTACAATTAGGTAGGTAAAAAGAACAGTGATATAGGAAAACGGGTCAATTTAACCCGAGGACAACACGAGGGTTAAAAAACTCCACTGTTACGTTATACTCCAGCGTAGAGCTGGGCAATAAATCAATATTGTATCGATATCGTTATATGAGACTTTATATCGCATTAGATCTTGGATGTAGTAATATTGTAATATGGCATAAGTGTTGTATTTTCCTAGTTTAAAGGCTGCGTTACAGTAAAGTGATGTCATTTTCTGAACCTACCAGACTGTTGTAACTGTTATTTATAATAGTTATAACTATTATTTACCTTTACCCACTTTGTCTTTACATTCACATTACTGATGATTATTCATCAAAAATCTCATTTTGTAAAGATTTTGTGAAAGCAACAAGTCAACACTACAATATCGTTGGATATGGATATCAAGGTGTTTGGTAAAAAATATTGTGATATTTGATTTTCTCCATGTTGCCCAGCCCTACTCCAGTGTCTCACTGACCTCATTTCAGCTAATTAGAGTTAGCTTAATCTGCTGTCTCCAGCAAATTTGTGTCCATTTTGATTTACAAAAGCGACATTAAAGGTTATTAAGAGCTAACCTAATGGACAAAAATACCTTGCGTCTGTTTTCTCTTCGTATGGTGATGAATCAAAGTAGCCGGGCGTTAGCTTTGTCAAGCGTTAGCTATCAGGGATGTTAGCTTTATCAAGCGTTAACGCTAGCTATCAGGTATGTTAGCTTTATCAAGCGTTAGCTATCAGGGCCTTTAACTTTATCAAGCATTAGCTATCAGGGACGTTAGCTTTATCAAGCGTTAGCTATCGGGGACGTTAACTTTATCAAGCGTTAGCTATCAGGGACGTTAGCTTTATCAAGCGTTAGCTATCAGGGATGTTGGCTTTATAAAGCGTTAGCTATCAGGGCTGTTAGCTTTATCAAGCGTTGGCTATCAGGGACGTTGGCTTTATAAAGCGTTAGCTATCAAGAACGTTAGCATTATCAAGATCAGCTTTAAAATTGCATCATCAGGAGCCGGGCAGCAAAAAATGATTACAAAATGCAAAGAAAACAAATGGAAGGTATTTTTGTTGATTATGTTTATGTTAAATAAACTGCAGTCTTGCGTTAAATCAGTTAAAGACAGAACACATTCTGCCTGGCTTGAGTTTAGAAATGTAACTCAAACGTCCTTTTAGTCTTTGCATTGAATTTTAATAAAGGCCTGCAGAGCTGGTGCATTGTCCAGCTCAAGTGTAGGCGTTACATGAACCAGAGAAAGTGTGCTTTGATAAATTCTTATGCTTTAGCCAGAAGTTTTTATTATCTGCAAGCAACCCCTCCACCTTTAATTTGACACAAAGTTAGCCTCAACACTCTTCTGCAGGCAGAGTTACACAGAGTGCATTCCAAGGGTCCGGTAGCACAAAGCATTAACTTATAGCTTCTTCAGATATGCATTCATTTTATAAATGGAAATGGATATGCCATCTTTGTATTGCAGCATTGATTCTCATAGGAATGTTGCTACACTACCATTTGTCTGACCAGTGAACAGTACTGTGATCAAATCAGTTGCCCCTTACTTGATTAAATCAGTAATGACGTTCTCAGCAATTGTGTCTGTATTCCCCCAAAAAGGAGCTTGTTGTACAGCATTGTTAACTAAGGCTGAACTGGCCCAAGGAAAATTAATGCCTATGGGTGAAAAGGCTACATTCTCGGCAGGAGTGCAGATATGGACCCCAAAAATGTCAACTTAGCATTTAAAGCAATCCAAGCCATTCTTACGACCCAGTTGGTTGTGGTAAAATGTACCTAAAAGCTATCAAACTGACAAAGCCTGACGGAGCCACAGTACATCAACCTCTTTACTACTCTGTAAAATTTGATACATTTGTCTGTGTGCATTTTACAGTATGACGAAAAGTTTTTTGCAACAATATTGATTGCTTTCCTTTGTTCTGAGTGGGTTTTTTTGCCTCGTGAACTTTGGACCAGTGAAGAGGATTCTAACAAAGACGCAATGCTTCTCTGAGACTGAAGCTCTAAAAGAAGTTAATTTATGGCCTGTTTGGGAGGCAGGTTTGGGCTTGAATACATAATAAGGTAGTGCACCTGCAGCCGCATACAAATGAATGGAAATGACGGTTAGTATTTACACCTCCCTTAACCATTGGGACCTCCTGATTGGCCACTCCACTAATTGGCCAGAAAAGAGAAATGAAGCTTCCTTGTTCTCAGAATGCTGTTTCTGCAAAAATAAATCAGGTGCAGATTTGCGCATAGCAGCTTTGCACCCACAATCATACACCAATTATCAAAAAAGTACACCTTCAACTCATAATAAAGCAGTACAAAAGAGAACTTTGGCAATGTGGTTATGCACAATGATCACTTAAATTGACTTTAATTCACTTCAGTTCCTATTTTGGGCTGTTTTAAATTAGGTAGATTAGCTTATTCTATTGATACAGAATGTATCTTTCTGGATCCCTTTAAAACAGATCTGTCAGACAATTTTTCGTTAAACGTATGGACGAAATTGTACAAAGTACAATAGCTCCTCAGCATTGTCGGATAACAAAACAATGGGCCCCCCACCCCTCCCTCACGGGACTAAGACCCCCAGACTGAAGGAGACACAGAACGACTACAGACAACAAATCTTGTCATATCTTTGGGGTCAAATTGTCTTTGTCGTTTTGCATCTCTTTCTTGTCTCTTCATAATCATTTTGTGTCTTTGTAATCAGTGTGCATCTCTTTGTAGTCAATTTGTGCCTATTTGTAGTCATTTAGTGTCTTTTTGTAGTCATTCTATTTCTCTCTTTTGTCATTTTGTGTCAATTTGTAGTCGTTTTGCATCTCTCTGTAGTCATTTGGCCTTCCCATTTCACACAGTAATCCATGCATGCTCTTCAGTAGTTTTACATCTTCGAAACATGCCGGCACACTGAAGAACATCAAGTTTAATAGTGTTGCTGTTGTGTTTGGATAAAAATTCCATTACATTTTTTTTCATTCTGCCGTACTTTCAGCCTTCCACTTCAAAAGAGCTTGTAATGGAACACAAAGCATGAATGCCTTGCAGAAATGATGATTCCAATATCCTGCTGAACCTTTTAATCTTAAAATACAATTTCTCCATTTATACATGATAATTAAATTAAATAAATTAAATTATTTTCATACAGGTGGGTGGCTGCACAATGAAGGGTTCATGCTTCTATCGTGTAGGGTCATTTACTTTTTTTTTCTGAAGAAGGCTTATTTGTCATGCACTAAACCGGGGTGTATTGGTTGAGTTGATCAGTCTGATTCCACATGTGAATGTATTGCAGCATTTTCAGCATCTCCCTCTGTGCTTGTGACTTAAACCAAATTGATTTTCCTAATCGATAGCATAGGATTGGATTTTAGGGGGGTGGGGGTTGGGATCTGGCGGGGCTGACTCTCCGTAAGAGTAGTCGCTTGTTTGTTCCCTGCTTCATGAGCTTCTGCTACCGGGAAACAGTGCATTTTAAATCTGGGCACTTTGCTACACTTGCTATCCTGCTTCATCTCGGGTTGGTACAGTGACAGCAGAAATGTGTATCCATTGGCAAATATAAACTTCCCTGCCAACCCTTTGTCACCTCTGGAATGGAGATGACTGAGTTGATGCACCGCCCCAGTGGAGCAAAACCGTTTAAATGACAACACATTTTTGTCTCACCTTGAACTTAATTGACTGCTTGAAAGCTGGCGTTTGAAAAGTGCTGACAGCATGACTTCTCTTGTTGTTTAGAAACGGTAGCTATTGACGCAGCCTGTTCTGTGTTGTTTTCATACTGCTGTCACACCTGCATGCATCTGTATATACCACACTCATAAGTAAGTATGGATGGTGTCTTCATAAGGCATTATGGATGGTTCATGTGAGACGTATTACTCCTCCTAATGGGCTTACTGTCTGTATGCATTAGCATGCATTGCATTTCTGCGGGGAGGAGTAGTGGCAAACGTGCTTCTTACTATTCAGTGGTGAAGTAAAATACCTGGATTGGGATTTCTTGCAGTTTGGCTTTGGAAAAGGAAACTTCTACTGTTTCCATTTCAGCCTTTTAGTTAGAAAAAGCAGTCGTTAACAAGGCACCTGATGACAAGTAGCTTGATGACCCAGGTGTCCAACGGTGTCCCTGTCAGTCATGACAGCTGGAGGACCGGGTAGCGGCTACGCTGTCACTGGAAAAGACCAGCTCCACCCGCTCCTCGCCATCCGCTAGTACACTGGTCTTGCCTGTGATGCTGAGCCGCCACGGCACAGTGGTGGCAACTGTGGGATTCCTTAGAGGGAGCCACAAGACTGTAATCAGTCATTATGTCAGAAGCGAGCCCCATGAGCCCCGCTCCAGCTCATTCAGCCAAATAATAAGCAGCAGATAACGGTGCGGGTGTGCAGGCAGGAACAAAGCCCCCCCTACCCCCTCGGGCTAGGCGCTAGAAAACGGGGGGCCTTCTCCTCTCGTCTGCCTACGCGTGGACGTCACCTTGGTTCAAGGACTGGATCGAGCTTTTCATACAGCCGACTGTACATGTTGGCTGTTGTTCGAAGACCCCCCTCCGGTTAATGGCAAACACACATTGAGGTTCCAACGGGGAGTGTATATTTTTCGTGTAATGATTGCAAATAGAAATATGCTTTAGCGCTAAAGGCCAAATGGCTGCTTTATGGTGTTCCTTAATAGAACGGAGATATCTTAATGT
The DNA here is from genome assembly GCF_013103735.1 of Etheostoma cragini. Classification (NCBI taxonomy): domain Eukaryota; kingdom Metazoa; phylum Chordata; class Actinopteri; order Perciformes; family Percidae; genus Etheostoma; species Etheostoma cragini. The sequence continues at coordinate 13,577,643 of NC_048425.1, read as the reverse complement.
GTAAGTGTTTTAAAATTAAATTCTTTTTTGGATGTCTATAATACTTAGACTACGTATTATATTGTTTGTTTTTAGTTCCTATTTTCTAATGTTTCCTAATGTCACGCATTGAAAGCGTCTCTAAGTCCTAATAAAGGTTAATGGACTATGTAAATACCAGGGATGAATGCAAGTCCACTACTTTTATTGTTCTATTTCCATGCTGTATTACTATATTGGAATGTTTTTGGAATGCAATTTTTAGTCACAGATGGATCTAAATTACCTTTTTCTTAGCATTTGTCAAAATATTCTTTCAGTTTTTACTCATTTAAATGCCACCACAGGACTGCTGACTGTGTGATATTGAATAAAAGAAACACCCCTCCCCGTTTTAAGATTCAATTCCTTTCCCCTCCACCCTCATCTTTCCATACCAAGGGTCACAGTCCCCCCATTGACCCGCTACAGCGTTCCTCAGCATGCTAGTATTGACTGGTTGGGCTGGGTGAGCGGTGCCATATAACATCCATACATCATTATTGAAACCGAATGACAGATAGTGGGAGTTGAGATGTCAGATAGTTCTCTCCAGGCAACTGACAGACGCTCCCTTCCTCCTCTCCACAGGATTCTGCACTGATAGTCCTGTGCTTCCGCACCTTGCTATACTTGATATGCTCATGAAATACATTTTCTGTGGATGATGCAGGAATAACTCCAATCTTCCAATCTGTATTTAGGGTCCTGAAGCAGCTCAGAACATACTTTCACAGATATATGAATGTTATCAACTACCACGTTTGGTTCACTACCGTATGCATGCAAATATTGATAGCTGATTAATCTCATTAAAATGTTAAGCTTTTATAATCTTCCCATGGACCCCTTTTACTCTCTCATACATAATAAATGCAGCTAAAAGTCAGGCTGGCATAGAGCAATTGCTTAACACAGTAGCGTGCTACTTCCACATGGACAATAAGACCCTGCTGCATACCACCGAACAATGAGCTCACCCAGGTTAGTCTGGGTCCACCCTTTATGGAATTTCTGCCCATAATGATTAATAAGGTAGGTGTAGTTATTGCCTTAGAAGTCATCAGTGGAATGCTGCAGTTAAGCAGTCATCTGTAATCCAGTTCCATTACACCTGCCTGCGGTTTCTCTCAATGCATTCTTCTGTCTTTTTCATTTCATTCTGTGTGTTATACAGTCTGTACTAATGAACAGCTCATTATTGATCGGTTTAGGCAACAAAGATTGCTTTGTTGCACTATTTCCAATCAGTTTGGTCTCTCCCAATGAGGTGTCGAAAGCAGTAGAATGTCACTTTGTTTGGCGGCTCCAGACCAAAAGTCCATTTAGCGGGGTTTCTGTTGTCACTGGTGTAAGGTCCAGCTCCTGTAATGTTGTTTATGTTTTTGGTCAGTAGTAAGCCTCCGTCGGCCAGCTTTGTGTCAAACGCAGCAGGAGAGGTCTTTACAATCGCAGCAGAGCACACATAATTGGTCCAGCGGTTTGGATGCAGCCATGACACGCAGGTAATTTGCTAATTTCTGTCTCTCCGCTGGTGTTATCATTGCAGGAAGCTGCGTTTTTGGAAAGAGTGGGTAAAAATGATTCATACTCTTTGTGGTGCTTTGGTAGAAAGCAACACATGGAAATTAAATGGGACGGCCGACTTGTACTAAGAGGGTTTGAGTTTGTGCCAATTGCTGTGGGCTCACTTTCCCAGTAAGTGATCAAATTGTGATTGTTCAATAATTACACATGACCCCCTGAAATCTCTAAGTTTCTTCTTCACATTCCTCTTTGGGGTGGTTATTTCCTGCTGTACACTCTTATTGCAAACAAGGTCCACATGCTCATCCAGTTGATTGCCACAGGGTAGCCCGACCTTCTATCCAATCAAAATCAGTCCTGCTTACGTGATGTCACAACAGTCCCAAGAGAAACCTTTTTCCCCTCAGTTTAGCCGTCATGACTTTGAGCAGGCCATCTCCAGCTCACGGGGAAATTTGGATGAAAAAGTCTGTCGAAGCCACTTTTAATTATACCGGCAGCAGAGGATGAAACCGAGCAGGGATGAAGTGCTTTTCCTGGATCGATTTTTCTCTGCATCTGTAGACGCAAAGGAGAGAGGGAGAGACAATTGTAACCTCTATTGCTGCACTGCAGGGAAACAAAGGGGGGTGGGTGGGGGTGGGGCTCCATGCGTGGCCCTATTTCTGCTTTCTTTTTAATACAATGAAAGCATGTACATCAAACCATCCTTCTCATCTAATTAGGAAATTCCTTTGAATTGGACAGGAACTCAGGCAGGTCTGGAAAGAGGCCACACGAGCACTTTACCTTGATAGAGTTTTAATGGTTTCTCCTATCTGTTTTGACATCTGACAAACTTTGGCCAACATTTGGTGTGTTTTTAATAATTTTTTTACTTGAACGCAGGTGTGGTATGGCTTTTGGGTAGATCCTTTACCCTCTTTCTATAGCTTCCTCCTAAAGATTTATGCCCAATTCAGGTGCTGTTTCCAGGGACCTTAAGCCTTTATTTTGGCAGAATGTCACCCCACCTTGGTATCGGGAGAGTGACTGTCACCTTGATTGCCTTCAGGTCCCTGCAGGGTCCCTGCAGGATTCCTGCCCAACTCGTCTACTGCAGATGACCGCAATATAGAAAGATCCTACTTTGTAAAAAGATTACAGCCTGGTTTTCGTTGGCTTGTTTTCACATGACGCTTCCTCCTGTTTTCTGGAGAACTTCCCCTGCAACACCAGCAGATGTGACAATTTGCCATGCACAAGAAACCCCACTCCAGCAGCCATCTGTCACCAGCCGTCTGTTACCATCCACCGACAGTTTGTTTTGATACCCATTACCCATATACAATTTTAATGGAATGCAAAGTATGCTGAACCATTCTCACAACCTCCGAACCTCATTCTTAAATCTGATTCCCGACCTTTACGTGAACCACGTAACAGAAACCAGGAAGTATACTGACTGTCACCATATTTAGTTCCTGAGACTCAAGAAAAAGGTTTGCCATTTGGTGCCCCGATATACTATTACCGCCACTGGATGGCCGAAATGAATTATTATGCCCACTCAAAATGAAATATGACTCCCTGACATGATTCCATAATGACCTAACGCCATTCTACCAAGTCAACTGACAATTTGAAAATCAGTGCATACTGATAAGGGACAACTTTTTTTTGAATAAAACATCCGAATGTAATGAAAGTAATGAACTGATGAATTATTTCACTTGTAAAAAAAATTCTTTGGAACTGTCCACGTTATTTTGTTTGCGACAATTTGATTGAAAGAAACCCTCATTTCTGATATAGTTTTTTAACAATGGGTCAAATTGACCCGAGGACACCAGGAGTGTTATAGCAAATGATACCTAATGTTGGAGTTAGAAAACCAGAAATTAGGAATTATTTCGACTAAAATTAAAGGAATGTGTGTTGATGGATTATCACCGACTGGAACGTGTCAGCTTTTACTCCACACTGTTTCAAAACTACTTTTTTCATAAGCTATAAAATTGAATAAGACACCTCGAAAGTAATGAAAGTAGAGATTTGTACTTGCCAAAGAGCGTTATGTGGAATCAATCATGTTATTTTGGGTGGTTAAAAAGAACATTAATACAGGAAAATGGGTCAATTTGACTTGAGGACAACATGAGGGTTAATTGATGAAAAGTCAATTGCATTTCAGTGACTGATGTTGAACTCCACCTTGCTACATAAAGGGTACACTACTTCCTGTAGTTGACTGAATGTTGGCATTGGTGTTAATTGTGAGGTGCGTAATGGGCTAACCTGGACATCCTTCCTGGGATACTGCACTCGATTAGACAGTTGTGGCGAGGACTCTGCCGTTGTACAAGCTGCTAGCTGCTTCAAAGTTTTGGGTTCCCATTAGTATGCACTCACCCTTTCAGTTTGAGCACTGGTAACCCCAGCACACTGCTGCTCACCGTTATGATTGGTTAATTGTGATAAAAGTTGCAATGTTTTTTGTATGTTTGTTTCAATGACATTGCAGGAGACAGAGAAAGTTGCTACAACAAATGTGCGATCTTTACTACTTTTACTACTGCTTTACTGGTTGGCAGGACTGTCTGACAGGTTTTGCACGGTCTTTTGTTGGTAAATGTGAGATGTGTGTAAATGTGCGTCTCGTTAAACTATGAAATGAATATGGCCACGTACATGTGACGTCAACCCGTTGTCACTACCGCTTGCTCATTGGCTCTCAGAGTCACATACTGATACAGAGTCTGGCACCTGGGACTGCTGGGATTGGTTGAAGTCATGGGAAACTCGGGCTGTTGGTCAAATTTGCAAAAAAGTTGCAATGATTGGTCAAAATTAATAGAATTTGTGTGACATGGCGACATCGCAAAATCCTGGAGTGTCTGCCTGTTGCACAGCAGTCCCCATGCTTCTATTGCGCAGCAGTCCACTGTTCAGACGACTAAATTTGACATTTCAGGTTACAGTCTGATGTTGGAGGTAGAATTTGGGGGTGGGGGGGGGGTCTTTAGGGGTACTTTTAGAGATGAAGTATAAAGGTTATCCATACCTTTTTTTCTTTACTGCCAGCAAATCCACATCCAGTAGAACATCAGAGCTTTTCATTTCCCTCTTTCTATGCAGTAGATCTTGTAATTCTTAGCATGAACTCCTTTTGTCCTCACATTGTGTGGCCATGCACGAGCAAGGCCAGCTACTGTGTTCTTACCATCCATTCACTTTTCAGTCACAATTGCTCATTGCAGGTGACCTGATGAGAACACATCCCTTATCTCTCGCTGTGCCCAAGAAGATTTGAAGCCCTTTTCCTCAGCTCATATTTTAACATTAAAGCAGTCGATTGCCACATACTATCACATCAGCCACTAGCATAGAATAACGCAGTGCAGGCTTTCAATGATAGAAAGATGCCTATCATTCTTTGCTGAGCTTTTACTGTCCTCAGGGCTACGTGTTTAATATGACTCTACAAATGTGATTTAGTGGGCAGATAGCCTTGGGACTCAGAGGTCGTTGCAGTAGAGAGACCTCTGGTATGTAGTATATGGCAACAACTAATGTAGGTTAAGGTTATCTTACAGATGTTGTGGAACTGGATATTGGGGGAGGGGGGGGGGCATAGGGCTGGGGTCAGTGAATAACCACTAGGGCTTCTTGCTTTACTATCAAGGGCAACAACACAGACCACAAAACATTTAGAATTTTTCAGCCTATTTGACAATTTTCAGCAGTTTCTGTTTTCTGTGCTAATGTGTTGCTTTTTCCTTTTAGGAGACATGTCCTTCCTTACTGCATATTTCCTGAAAGCATTCTCTCACAGAGCATCAAATTTGTAACATGTTTTCCTTCATCTCTCATCCCACCCCTTTCTATATTCATCCTCGATTCAATTACTTTTTGGTTTCAGCAGAGACTCGTTCTATCCTATATTGCTCTCCGATGCGTGTTGCTACCCCACAGATTTATGTCAGAGCTGAAGGATGGCTGTCCAATTTTCTGCATGGATAGCAGTGCCGGTGGCATTGTGTGTATTTTAAAAGCTCTTGTCAGATATGCATTAACGACATATAGACCACACCACCTTGTAATTCCTTCGGACAGTGGCCATTTCTGTCACATCCAGCCATTAGCTTGTGTATCGCAGTGATTTGCCATGTGAGTTGTAGCTGAAAGTGTTTGTGAGTGTGTGTGTGTGTGTGTGTGTGTGTGTGTTCTTGTTTAACTGTATATGTGGGGTCCAAAAACGTTGAGTTCAGTATACTTGTACTCCCGACAGCTTTGTGGGGCTAAAATGCTGGACCCCACAACTTTAAAGGGCTGTTTGAGGGTTAAGACTTGGTTTTAGGATTAGGGTTAGAATTAGGTTATAGTTAGGGGGTCAGGGTTAAGGGTAGACATTTAGTTGTGATGGTTAAGGTTAGGGTAAGGGGCTTGGGAACGCATTATGTCAATGACGGGTCCCCACAAAGATAGTGCTACGCACAGCATGTGTGTATTGGTATGCATTGGTCTGGATTTGAAACCATAATTAAGGGTTAAAATGTTACCCCCTGAATGGTCACTGTGTTCATCCTTGTAAATGGAAACTGAATACCAAAGTGGAAATTAGTCAAACCAGTTACATTTGTTGGTGAATGTTTTTCATTTTTGCAGAATAACCGATTGTGGAAATTGGTTTTCGGGGATGTTAAGAAAAAGGACAAATGTGTTTAGTTTTTGACATATTTGTGACACATTCATAAAAAACAGACTGTTATAGGGTGTAGTCTTCATAATAACTTCATAATAATTTATTCTGACAGGTCTTCCAAGTGTTTTCATTCCTGGCTTATATAATGTCACTGCTTTTCTCAGTTATTCACCTATTAAGACCCGTCGTTCCACATTAAACCCATTTTTTAGCCTCAATAGTCAAAGTTAGGTATCTCAGAAGAATCGGTCTGGAGTAAAGATTTGGAGACAACCTAAATCTGTCACATACCAGTAGACAGCTACCCCGCATGGGGTCGCACAGCCCATTACTGTGTCAATGCAGTTATAGTTATGTCTTTCTTTGTAGTCACAGTGAAAGGTTGATTTTCCCCCCTTCTGACCCCCCCCCCCTCACAGGGGTCCTGCGATATCTCGGTTGTCTCCTTCCAGGCCTGAATGGGCACATTGTGCTGAAGCCTGCTGCTTCTCTGCACACCACTAGGTCCTCCACACACACCTGTCAAGCCATGTCCATGGCGCCTCGGGTGCTGAGACACTCCAGAGCCCCCCTGTTGCACACATGGTGATTGAACTCTTACACACACACACACACCCACACACACCTAAAAGCAGCCATAAATGAACAAATAAACATATGTGGTCACGCAGACCTATGTTAAGACACAGACACGTATACACAGACATACACAATTGAATTTCACATATACACAGAGCACGGATACATGATCTTTCACACACTTTAACACACGCACTCTCAAAGACCTGACTTTATTGGAAACACACCTCTCTCTGCTTGCCTATGCCAAGGTTATATTCAGTGTGTGCAGGTCGGCTTCAGGATTCAGAAAGGGTCAAGTTCCATGTTTGTCAGGGTGGGGGGGGGCAACCCCACAGAAGGTTGGTTGGGGTTTCATTCAGGTGTAAACTGTCTGTAACTGGACCCACTGCTGCAATCAGTTGCAGGTTTTGAGTTAAGAGTACCCGCTGTGGGACGTAGTGTCCTTTGATTCTATGTACTGTAGAAAATAAGTGGAGTTTACATTAGTGGTGAAATGATCAGCAACACATTTTTATAAATGATTAATCCTTTTAGAACTAAAAAACATAGTTAATTAATCGATTAGTTGAAAAAAAAAAGTCCATGTGTAGATTCGCTGGTTTTCTTAGTCTTCTATGATTGTAAAATGAATATCTCTGGGGTTTTTAACCATTTGTTAAAAAAAATGACTGGCACATTAAAATGTATTATCAATATATTAGTTAATTATTAGCTAATTATTAGCTTATTTAGCTAAATATTTCGTTTTTTATAACTAACCAGTCAAAGACTATTTAAGAAGGAAATGTATGTTGCAGCTTCTTGAATGTGAGAGTTGATAGCTTTTCTCTCTCTATTATTATTATTATTATTATTATTATTATTATTATAATAAAAGGTATTGGCTGTTTTTCAGCCAAAATAAGCAGATGGAAGATGACACTTTGGGGTCTGAGAACGTCCAATCTTTATGGCATTTATAGAATAAAAAAATGCTCTATTTGTCCCAAAAAAAACCATTGAATAGATAAATGAAGAATGAAAACAAATGAGTTGCTGCCCTGGTTTTAATTAAATTAATTTAATTCTGAGAATGTCTCCATGGCCCTGGCCGGCAACCCCCCACAGAACAAATGTGTCTATCCGTGTGGCGTTACCATCACACAAAAATGCTAAATGGCTCATTGCAAATGCTCACAACGTGCACCCTCGTGAAGGACCTATGGTGTCAAGTCCCACTAGTGTCACCCATACAATTTTCCCCTCTACTGACTTTTATGTTTTGTTGCAAGGTTGGTCATCGTGGTTGGAATATGCATGTTTCCACATAAAGACAAGCGTGATTATCATAATGATATCCCCCTGCTGAGCAAACAGCTCCCTGCCCCCCACCCCCCACCCCCAGCACAGGGAAACATTTCCATGGAAATGCATTGCATGGCATTTTGACAGCTTGATACATTTGAAAGCATTTAGTAGTGCGCGCCGTAAACATACAGGGAAAGCTTTTGAGAATCGGCTCTGAGCTGAGATTCCCAAGTTCGAAATCTTGTTTTGGCTTAAGCTATCTCGGGCCTGAGGACTGCAAAAACATATTTACATACATACCACATTAGCTTGCATGCATACACCAACAAATACAAATTTAATAGGTACCACTCTAGCTGAAAGCATTATTCTGGGGGCGTTATGTGCATTTCCACAGACCAAAACAAATGGAACCAAACAAGAATACACATGCGTACAGTGTATAGTAACCTACGTCCCTTTCCAATTAAGGCCAATTAGGGCTTGTGTATGAGGAAGTCTTCAGGGTAAGGGCCGTAATGTACGGTGTTTTATGTCCCTCTTCAAATCTTCTCATTGGTATGCCAACACAGTGAGAGAGAGAGGAATGGGAACTAGGGGATAATGATAGAGGAGATGCTGCGAGACAACATGATAAAAAGAGGCGAGAGAAAGAATCCCAACCGGAGACAAGTGGGTACTGAGAGAAAATGAAAAGTCAGAGAATGAGAGTGAGACTAAAGAATGAGAAAGCAGACATGTAAGTGTACATTGTCTTCCTTCAGTTGCCAGCAACCTCAGTCAATTGTTTCCTGCTTCCCCGAATTTAATGTGACCCTTGGGGGCAGGGATGCTGCCCATGCATTATAAATGCTACCTATTGACTTCTGTTGGTAAGCTGTTCCCTCCTTTATGAATGAGCATGGCCCCCACTGGCTATGATTACCTAACAGATAAAAGCAGTGCAATGTACTTTGTGTTGAACTTACATTTAATGGACAGAGGGCTTGTTTGCATGTCACCCTTTGATGCAGTGATGAATTACTCTCCTTTACTTTTTTTATAGAGGATTTAAACACAAAAATGCAGACTCATCCTTACAGTGTGCGAGGTGTAATAGTTACATTTGGTGAAAGTCAGTGTTGAAGTACAGGTTACCCGTAGACTGGGTAGGCCCCGCCCACTCTGCCGGCGATTTGATTTCACCCTGCAGCTCGGTCTGGAAACCTGCACGCTTAATTCTCCTGCTTCAGTTCACAGTTCGGCAGGAACCAATCCCAAACTGGCTTAGCCACCTGGCGCGCTAATGGCGGGTTGAACACGATGACGATAGAGAAGCGACCGAGCAGCTTCTTGTTTACATCTAACATAGCGACGGCCACCGAAGCGCGGCAGACCCGACTCCGCTGCCGCTTCTACGTCACCTGGATCCATGGTCTGATTGGTTGAAGGACTATCCAATTGCATACAGAGTCAAGTGAACGCTTCTTGTGCAGAAAATGTACAGAGCAGACTCCTGTGGTGGAAGTTTCTGTTCAGCGAGGGAGGAATTTGTGTAATGAAGGAGAGACCTTGGTGAAACAAAATAAAGACAG
>NC_048425.1:13563109-13567871 GCF_013103735.1 Etheostoma cragini | reverse complement strand
GAAAGATTTACCCTTGAATGAGTAACAACTGAATAAAACAGATAAACAATCCTTGTCTATGTAATTTTCCCATCACACTCCCCAGACCATCGCTCAACCTCAAATCTGTTGAGCTTGGCTTGGTGTGGCAATAGCCGGACTAGGGTCCCGAGGGTGCGAACCCAATCTTTAAATGAAGCTTGGTTATTTCTGTCTCTGAGAGCAGCTCATTTGAAAGTCTGTATAATCTATGAAATAGCTGAAAGTAGTCAAATAAGCTCTTACACTGTGTATTGCGTACTTCACTCAGGAGCATGTAGGTTACTTATGGCTGACTCTACTTGAAAAAGATTCCGCTGTTTTAATACATTTCCTGTCCATTAGCTGTATCTCCTTTGCCTTTTGGCCCCAGTATTCACAGGCCAGCTTGTCAGTTACAGTGTCACAACCACAGGGTCATTTAATTTAGAGGCTTGCTCTGCCGATTTGAGCTTTTGTTGTGAGCAGCCGTGACTACTGTAACGCGGGTGTTTGGGTCAGCGATGGGCACAATAGCTTAGTTACTCACGCTGACTTCCTCACCATTGCCTCTCTCTCTCTTTCTCAGCACATTTTCCACTTGGCTGATAAAATAAGCCACTCTTTGATGAGCTTTCAGCAGGCCACGGTGCTGTGCCTCAGTAAATGCTTTTATAGAGACACACACCACAGGCTGTCGACTTGGATCAGTCATACAGCTCCGCCGCTTTCTCATATGTTCTTTTGTCTCCTGATAGCAGGTTTTTTTGACACACTATGAAAAGCTGGTGCGAGGGTCGCCAACATATTTCAAGACTGCCCTACTACTGGAATTTGCAACTTTTTGCCTCGAGGCAGGACGAACAATGTTAGTCCTGCCCTGTTTCTTTACACTGTTGATTTCATCCTGATTAATTTGAAACGGCATTAAGCCAGAGTATGAGGTAACTCCACAGCTGCAAAGCCAACAGAGAAGCAGACGGCGTTTACAGCCAATCCCCAAAAAATAAAAATCTAATTTAGCCATGCACTTCTGTTTTGGTACTATTTTCCTCCACCTTAATCTTTTAATGTAAAATGCAGCTACATTCATTGTCACTTGTGTTCTTCAGAAGTGCTTGTTGGCTTTTTACCTCTTCTTTTTACCTGTAAGTAGTTGGAATACTTGTTAAGATTAAACGCATTGTACTTGCATTTAAGTGTCTTAAATTAATTTAAATGACACTAAGTCAACAATGGCCAGCTCCAAAAATATTTGAATTCCGACAGTCATCATCCCACCCCATCCCAGACTTTGTAAGACTTGGGGTGAACTTATTTATTTGCATGTTTTGAAGGGAATTCTAGTCAACTGCTAGATTGTTAAAAATGTATACACACCAATACACGATTCAGATTGTTATTGTCCCATGACAGCTTCCCTTTAGTTTTATTGAAATGAACATTATTAAGGATGATGAAATTCTACATCTTTCATGGCAGCAAAGCATTGTTACACCCAACATTACTGTCAGGCGTGGTCAGAAAAACGGTCCGTTGCATATGTGACCACACTCCACAGTGATATCTAGGACACTCTGCTACATTGAATCTTTTCCTTTAGGGTGTTACATCAAAATTGGGTGCAAGTTCACGGCATTGAAAGCAGGATAATAATCCTGTGTTTCATCACTTTGTAATTTAGAAAACACTCCCTTCACTATGGGAACTGAAAAAGAGAGTAGATAACGTGATGAAGAAGAGGGCCAAAGGCACCCTTCCTAGGACAATTTGTTTTTCTGTGTGTTAATGCCATCACGTTGCTACATGCAGTACAGTACCTTCTCTTGGGTTTGTGCATTTCTGCAATGGGGAATAATTCCTTTTCACATATTGAGTGATCCTGGCTGGCTTACTTGGCAGTCCAACAATACTCCTTCACATCTCTTGATTCTCAATGTAGTACTGACTGCTTCCTTTGCAGTCACTGAAAATCCAAAATCCCCAAATCCACACTGTCGGGTTGATCTCGGAGTATCACCGCACCCTTTACCATTGAAACGTATTATACATTTTTCATTAATGGTAATTTTTGTACATAAGGTAGCTGATCACCTCAACCGAATTTCAGAAAACAAGCTAGCACATACGTGTTTGGTAGATTGTTTCTCTGTGGAAACAATGCTGTTTGGCAATAAGTCTTACACCGGTAAATGCTGCCCCATTTGTAAGGAACATGCATTTGTGGGATGAGCAGCAGAGCGGAGCATGTGTGTTGCGCCCATGAAAAATTTGCCAAAACGTGTCAATGCCAAGCAGCTTTTCTTGGCTGTTGCAATTGACTCTAGTTTGGAGCTTCTGGTACCCCCAGGTGCTGACAATCAGCTGCCTGATTCTGCAATCTGTGGCAATCCCATATCTCCACAGTCTGGGACCAAAGCTATCCTCCAAGATGACAACGCTCGCCCCCACAGGGCGGGGTTTATCATAGAACACCTCCCCAATGTGGGAGTGGAGAGGATTAAATGACCTGCTAGCCCTCCCGACCTCAACCCCTTCAACACTTGTGGGATCAGCTCGGGCGTGCTGTTCGTGCCAGAGTGACCAACGCAACCACATCCCACAGCCGTGTGGGACCAGCGTGAGGAGGAGGTGCCACGCTGTTGTGGCTGTGTGTGATTCTTCTACACGCTACTGAGGCTCCAGTTAGTGTAAAGAATAAATTAAATTGCCAGTATGTCTTCTTTCCTCAAACTTCAATCATCTAATCTAGTTAATGGCAGAATAAGCTGTTTGGCATTGGCAGAGATGATTTGGCAATTTTTTTCATGGGCGCAACCCACTTACTCAGCGCTGCTGCTCATCCCACAAATGCATTTAAAAATAACTAAACATGCTTTCCAACGGTATAAGAGTCATTGCCAAAAAAAGCATTGTTACCATAGAGAAATAATCTACCGAACACAAATGTCCTCATTTTTGTACGAAGTTTATAACTAGCCAACTATACGGCCGCAGCTGTAAATATAATGCCACTTTGGAAAGGCATGATTACATTTGAAAACACAATTACGCTTTAATTAACAAACTACCTGGCAATACTAATCAGCTAACTCACCTTTTCACATTGTGTCATTCACACCTAGTACTTCAATATAATTGATATATATATCTTTGGAATGGAGATCCTAGTTGTAATGGTACAAGATTTCCTTGAGTGCCTGGAACTGCCTGGTGTATATTTTTCTGGTTTAAAGATATGAAGATATTTTGGAAGCTTCAGTATAGATACCCAAATACTGCCAGAACTTAAACAGATGATCATAAGAGAGCAGGGTTGAATTGGGTTTGCACAGTGTCTCCACTCGGTGAGGAAGATCAGGGAGATCAGTAAATATGGCTCTTATAAGAGGGAAATATCTTAAAAATAACGATTTTAACTTGTTTTATGTGTGATGTTAGTCCCCTTGCAAGTAATTGCCATTTCACTGCAGTGAACCATGTTTTTTAGACCTCACTGGATAAAATGACATATTGTGGCCTGTAGGATAATCCCAGCCTCATGTAACTTTACAAACACACACTGGAGACCTAGGGCATTCAGACGATTTATGGTTTCCTAGGTATATTTACAGTAAAGGGGTTTCTGAGCAATTTTCAGAACAATAGTGCTCGCCGTCCAATCAAGATAAAAATTTAATTCTTGCAGAAATCTCCAAATGTCAAAAGTGTTTCATTTCCACTCATGGCTCGGCTTTTGCTATTGTGCTTAAGTACTTGGTGTCTTAAAGTCGTATTTTTGAGGGATTTCCGACCATATTTATTATTTGTGAAAGGTTAAAAATGATTATTATATTTATTAGATTTTTTGTTACATTAAATTTACATATACAAATCTCTAATGAAAATGCTACAAAATCTATGAGACATAATTGAGCATGAGAATGGCCATAAATGTGTTGGGGGTGCAAGTAGCTCAGTGTACAGGGAGTTGGGTTGGGAACCGGAAGGTTGCTGGTTTAAGTCCCAATACGGACCAATGTATGGGGGTGGTCTGGTAGCTAGAGAGTTGCCAGTTCACCTCCTGGGCACCGCACCCGCAACTGCTCTAGGCGCCTTTCCATGGGTAGTCCCCGCCCCCGACATCTCGCCATTAGTGCATGTATAGGTACTGAGCATGTGTGTGTAATTCAGGCCTGTATGGATGTGTGGGTATTGGCCTGGGCTCCTGTTAGATTAGATTAACGGCCTGAATCATTGTCCCGGTTTGGCCGTGCTGTGGCCTCTGCTTCTCTTTTTGTGCAACAGTTTGTGGTTAGGATTGTTGCAACATGGTGTGATTGTGTTCTTTTCCAAACACTTCCAGGCCTGCTAAATGACTGGCAGATGCTCTGTTGATCAAACTAGCTTCAGTGGTTCATCTGAATCAACCTATGGCATCTGCTTTTTCCGCCAAAGTCTCAAATTTGATCAAACATAATGAACAGCAGATTTGATGTAGCAGGCCCCAGCACGTGTTAGGAAGCCAAGATCGGTCGGCCATTGTGCCCAGATGATATCAGGAAGTTTGGCAATAATTGAGACATTAATTTTTGTCTGTAAAGGAAAAACTCGGGAGCAGCACAATTCATTTATTTTACATACGCTAAGAAGGTTCGGAAGACTTTGATGATTTACACAGAAGCATTTAATGAACACACTGTGATGAGCAATTGAGGGGACGATAAAGCAGGCAGGTCATATATATATATATATATATATATATATATATATATATACACACACA
>NC_048425.1:13553109-13563009 GCF_013103735.1 Etheostoma cragini | reverse complement strand
ATATATATATATATATATATATATATATATATATATATATATATACAGTACATACATATGTATATATGCATGCACTGTATGTATTTGTATATATCCATATGTATATATATGTTTATGTGTGTAGATATGTATATATAAATGTATGTGTATATACACTGTATGTATGTGTATATGTACGTGTGCTGTATATACATGTATCTATGTATATACATGAATGTACAGTATATGCATGCATATGTATGAATATATGCACTGTATATATGTACTTTTGTATATACTGTGTATATATATGTATATGTGTGTGTGTGTGCGCATATATGTACTGTATATGTGTGTGTATTTGTATATGTGCCAGTGCTTTTAAAAGATATGTTGAAATGTAACAGACAACCCAAATAGTTTGGAGTAAAATATTTTTAAAGAAGTTCTGTCCTACCCAATATCTACTTAATTAGCATAGTGCACACAGTACAAAAAGTACACGCAGTACTACTGATTCATTCTTTTTCATTTTGGCCCTTTATTAATGACCCTAAAGCCTCAATTACAAAAGCTTCGGAGCTCATCAATTGTATGATTGTAGGTGAGGTTTAATTAGAAAACATGTAAAGATAGTTTCCATCAGTAATGAAGGAGAGAAAGGTGACATAGTTTTTCTTCATCTCTGAAGGTGAAGACAAAACGTGCTTTTCAATTTCACTGAATACAATTTGAATTTACCTCTGTGAAACCGTTTATGTAGCTCATTAATTCAGCCGTAATTAAAATTAACCCACTCACCTGTGCAGCAAAGGTTTCTATTGAATATGATGAGTGAGAAATGTAACGAGTAGAACGATGCGAAGGCCGAACGAGAGAAAGTGGCACATGCAAAAGATGGATTGAGACAAAGGCTAAGAGGCAGAGCAGGAGAGCAAAATGTGTGCAAGGGACAACGAGGCGGTGCAAAAGGTGAGTGGGGGAGGCAGTCATCAAAATGCTAATGTTGTATGGGATATTTACTGCAGAGTGTTAATGCAGTTTAAAACAGGCTCTTTGTCCTGCAGCCCATCACCAAGCCCATGTTGGGCCCTAATAAATCAGCCATTAAAAGCTGATGTGACCTGAATAGCACTTCAAACAGCAGCAATTCAGCTCTATCACCACTGTGGGAACCAGACAACAGCTGAAAAATTTATGAAGATGCCACTTCATAATGGACGACCCAGAAGAGACCACAATACAGAGTTTGTGCGTGATGCGACTGTGACAAACATTACAATTCTGGATTTTTTTTTTTTTGGGGGACTTTGTCAAAGTAAATCTACATCATGGATGTGGCCTATTAAAAGTGACTTAAAGTCAAGTTGGCAGACGTTAAAAGTTCCTTCTGCTACGCTGTTTAATTAATTCCCCTGTCACCTATTTTGAAAGATTAAGTGTTGCCATGTTTTACTGAGACTATCGTGCTCTGTCTCCTAACCTGCTTCCCCTCTCTCTCTGTTTCCTTCCAGGACAGAACATGGTTTTACTATCTGGAATGTGATACACAGGATTTGTGAGGAGAACACTCAAGAATCACACTCCGTCCCACAGCAAGGTAGTGTACAGCTTCATCCCCATTTCTGACATCATCAATACCGACCTGAAAATGTCTCATTACACACAGCACAGTAATAAAGAGCATTCATGTGGGCCAATTGGGCTTTCTCTTGGTGTGCAATAGGATGTCATGAAAATGATCCGTGATAGGTGCTCATCTTCATATGCAAATTGGGTGGCAGCACTGGTAAGCCTTTAATTTCTGCCGTCAGTGACAAGGAGAGCTTTTTTGGTCGGTAACCATACGTATCTACTGAGCATGTTTGGATTTCATTCCCTGATGCAAATGATGTTTTCAGTGTAATCATGCAAAAGCGCAGCTGGCTTTCATTTCTCTACCCCTTGAGTCTCTTGAGTGCCCCCCCCCGCCCCATCCATCCCGTAACGATTAAAACCTTCACGCGCCGAGCTTTTACTTCTCTCCCTGTCTGTTGCTCATTGTTTTCTGTTGTCTTCAACAAACCTGTTTGCTCTCTTTCTCTGCTTATCTTCTTTCCTAGTCCTTGCTCACTTGTCATGCCAGCTGAAGCCGTCCTCCCCCTCCTCTTATCCCGTTGACCCACACACACACACACACACACACACACACAAACACAGTTTCCTCCACCTCCACCAGCCCTCCCCATACTGAATGGAGCCACTAGCCTCTGTGCCTCCTGTGGTGAGTCTGGATTGAATTCAATTAGGGAGATTGTTTGCCCTCCAGAGTTTACTGGTGGGCTCCGTGTATGATAGGTTTGCCTTCCGCCGCCACCCTTCACACACACTCACACACACGCCCCTACACACACAAACATACCTTGATGCATCCATCTAACCAGTTTCCCCTTCATCTAACTCAACACAGCCACTCCTCCTTTCATAACAACTGACTTGCGGCAGGGCAGATATTTTTGTGCACACAATGTTTACATTGCTTTGCGAGCCCCTGTGGATGTTTTTCTACGACTTTGTATTCAACAAGATCAAGGCATAAACATGTGCACTGTGGGCGAATGTGTCATATCGCCTTTTTGATAAAGCATCAGAGGCTTATATTCTCTATATGATGGGATGGGAGATTTCTGAGGAGAATGATTGAGAACTACACACAGCTCAACTCAACTACACACGTATTCCAGGATAATCCCATATTTAAAATGAATTTCCCAGTTCGCTAACATATCTGGCACAAAAGAAAGGACAGTAAATGTTAGTGACACAGGAGTAATGGTCACATTAATTGCGAGGTGAAAATAGATTTGTGCTGTCATTTGAAGAACATTGAGAGCAGCAGGCGATAGTTACGTGTGGTGCTGGCTTGTGCTTTTTTAGATATGAAGTGTAAAGCTGGTACAGGGATAATAGCCTTGGTCTCTGTTCTGTGTAGAAACACTTCTCAGCGACTTGTCCTGCAACCCGCTGCTTTCCTCCAGATGTCACGCTGTGTGCCTGTGTACTGGTGCTTCTCAGAAATCAGATACTGTATTAGTGCTGAAAGATGTCAAATGAATTAAAAGCTGGGGATCGCTTTGATGATAAATATCCTAATACACCCTGATGTGGAATTACAACCTTCATATGATGGACCTTCTTTTGCCTAATTTGCGGTCACTTTGGATTAAGTCTAATCTACTTCAGGGGAAACCGGTTTTGGGCCAAGGAAGGCAAAAAATCCTGGATTTACAAGCATGATGTGATGTAATGATTGTGCAGATTACATGGTTAGGCAGCAAGAGAATTCTGGAATTAAGATATGAAGAATATTAAGGTCTATTTTGAATATTCAGAAACATGTTCAACCACCATTCTTTGCATAAGCAACATGGTTGCCCATAGTATAGACCATTGTAGTTAGTGTGACCATAATGGCCTGTGATGACATCAGCCGCCCCCCCAAGCTTTGGTTCTGTTATCTTAAAGCCCTGCAGTTTGTTTTCATAGTGTGATCCTGCCCGGACTTCTCCATATGATGCAAAACGGGTCATTTGAATGGAAAAGGAGTGAAATCCTTTTGTCCGATGTCAGCGGTTGTTTTGGATTTGAATCTCGGCCAGAGGTGGTTGACTTTTCACGTCTTTGTTGTTGTGTCTTGTTTCCCGGGCAACTGCTGTCAGCAGCAAAGCAGCTGGGCTCAAAGATACTGGACAGAGCATCGGAACCCTCTAAATGACCAACTTATTTCAAATGCACGCATTGATGTAGTACATAGCTGGTAATGGGAACTCAGTTGACCCTCCGTGCAATTTTCTGTTGTCTTGACAACTGCTGGAAATATATCTGCTCAGACACGTTCATGGTGATTTTGTCCCAACAGGCGGAGAGTTCATGTGAGAACACTCCTGCTGCTGCATTTAAATGTCACTTGGTCATCTCAACTTCATCTTCGTTCATCATCCATTCACCTATTTGATGTGCGGTTTGAAGTTTTGCATTAGAAACACTGAATGGAAACAGAAACCGGAGGACCTAACTTATCGTGTCGGGGCCTTAACTTAACTGTTGTCGCCGCATAACGTTCACTTGTTGTTGCCTAAACTTAACCATAATGTCCGCCGAAACGACCCTGTACCCGGCCCAAAGCCCCCTATTATCGGCTCACTCAACTATCAACAACCGATGATACTGCGGAGTTCTGTAGCCGGCTTCTGAGTTCTTCTGCTCCTCAAGTAGCCATGGATACCAAGACAAGTTTTCAAATTCAAATTTTGATAACGTCAAACCCGCTCCCTATTTCATCGCGGTATACGGTATTACCGTGACTTAGAGCTGGGCAACATATCGATATTATATCTATCGCGATATGAGACTAGATATTGTCTTAGATCTTTTTTAAAGGCTGCATTACAGTAAAGTGATGTCATTTTCTGAATTAACCAGACTGTTTTATTATTTACCTTTACCCACTTAGTCATTATATCCACATTATTGATGATTATTCATCAAAAATGTCATTGTGTAAATATTTTGTGAAGGCACCAATAGTCAACACTACAACGTTGTTGCAGTATCGACATCGAGGTATTTGGTGGTAAAAAAAAAGAAATTGATAATGATATTTGATTTTTTTCTATATCGCCCAGCGCTACTGTGACTAATTAAAAATGATGTGAGGCAGAAAGTGAATACCAACCACTAATACTGAAACACCTCTCCCTTCCTATTAAGGAGGAACCATAAATGCTGCCAAATTGCAGAAGCCCCCCCCCCCCCCCCCCCCCCCCCCCCCCAGTGTCACGTGATGACAACCACACATAAGCATTTGTAGGCATTAAATAAATTATATTTAAAAATTAATCCTTGTCATCTACATAAGTGCAATGCATTTTTTTATGACGTATTGAAACTGATACGTTGCTATTTATAAGACCCTGTGGTATACCGTACTACCGCCCAACCCTACTATCAACTGATTTTAACGATCCCCGTTCACGTGAACAGAAAATTGCATTGCCTGTGTGTTTTCACAGCAACCCTCAATAGAGATTTATCAACCAACTTGCAACAGTAAAAACTTATTACACACTATTACTATGGTTAAACGTTTCAATTAATCCACAGTTCACACACGAGTAGTAAGTTTTGATCCACAATACCTGTGTGTGTGTGTGGGTGTGTGTGTGTGTGTGTGGGTCTGGGTGTCTGTGTCTGTGTGTGTGTGTCTGTGGGTCTGTGTGTCTGTTCGTCAAGGATAGATTGGAGAAAGAAAAACTACAAGGTGTTACAGAATAATAATAATTCATTACATTTATATTTTGCTTCATCATAGACACCTAAAGTGCTTCAGTGGGGGGGAACTACTCTCTAACACCACCTGGGGGATGCATGGCAGCCTTACGCAACCAACACTCAAGGGGACATATTTTTGGTGGTGGGGAAAACCGGAGCATCCGGAGAAAACCCACAGGAGACCGGCCTGGGACAACCAGGGTTTTGAGCCCGGTACCTTCTAGCTGGGGGGGCTCTGTCCAAAGCTAAAAAAATCCATCTACCAGCACCCTTAAAAACTCACTAATAAATGTGATAGTTTGTTTGAGTATAAAATTGAGTAATTGAAAGGGGGTTCAATCAATCTATCAATCAATCCTTGATGCACAGATACACACATATGCACACACATGCACAAACCCCGATTATTATTGCCTGTCACAACCCACTTCCTCAGTGCCAGAGGGCTCTGCAGGTCTTGATTGGTAGAGTCCTTTGGATAATGGTTCGCCCCTCTAACTGTGACAGAGAGAACGGTATGTTTGGATGGAGCTATTTCGGTATGAGAGGGGTTACTGAGATGTTGGCCCAGGTGTCCTGTCATGTGACCGGCTGCTCTCCTGATACCTGCCCCGACAGTTTGGGTATCTTAATAAAACAACAGCCTCGACAGCGAACTCAGCAGTTCAGCGGCCTCTCACCATCATCTTCTGCCAAGCATTTCTCTCCTTCTCTTCCCACTTTCTCATTCTATCTATCCTCCCCGCCCCACCGTGACCATTTATGCTAATATAAACGAACAGGACGATCTGTTGATGGCGATTAGATTCAAGCGCGGCTTGCACCTCTGGGGCTGCGCTGATATCATCTGACATGACAGAAGAATCCAAAGCAGCAATGGTCCTAATTTGAAAGACACCAATGTTATTTGAGCTCCGAGGCATTGGGTTTGAGATATGGTAAGTGGATACCTAAGTCAGTATTCACAGGCACATGCTAATTTAGTTGAAGCTGTTCAAATGTATCCTGTCCAAAAGAGTTGGCCACCACCTTGAAGAGTTTCTCCTCTTTGGTTTTTGTAACACTGAGTCTCTCTTGAACTTCGGCTGCACCCTGTCCAAAGTTTCAGCTCCAGCAAGGTGTGCGACTCTAATCAGCTCTGTTTGATGTGCAGGCAGCAGGCTTTATAGAGGAGCCAAGATCTCTTAGGACATTAAGGGTAGAGGAGCGGGAGGAGAGGAAGAGATTACTGCTGGTCTTTTTATAGAGGATCACTCCATCTTGTCCTTTTTAGCTCAGTCATTACTTCTCGCTCCCCCCCCCCCCCCGGACAGTGATTCTCTCTTTCTGTCTCTCACCAAGACCAAAGTCACTTCCGTCACTTTTGCCGAGGAGCCTGTCTGGCTGTCAGTTAACCAAAATATGATTCCACAGCCGTCAGAAGGCGCTTGTGTGGTCAGAGCGACTCCACTTCTGGCAGGTATGGAAAGAAATCGGCCCAGGAGAGGAAACGGAGACAGATGAATAATGATTGCACATGCTTTCCTTTTGTTGGCAGCGGAGGCTGTGAAAGCCCATGGCGTGTCTTTTCTTCCTTTTATTCCACACATTCCCTCCAATTTCCTCCCTTTGGCTACTACCTGTGAAGTCAGACATCCCTTTGTGCCCGTCAAAAAATAACCGCCACTCTGCCACTCCGCGACTAGCTGTCAGGGGAGTTCACCCCCTGACAACCAGCGTACACGCTGAGGTAATCAGAAGTTGTCAAACGTTGAGTGTCCTCGGCTAGGACTGCGAGCGCGCTTTGTGTATGCCTCTCCAACGTCACAGCTTGGCCAATAGTGTAGGTGTACTAATGGCCTCTTTATCAACACGGATCATTAAATAATGCCCTACGGCTGCAAATTTGGCAGAGAAATTGTTGTTTAGCAGAGGAAAATGGAGACGCAGATAGATAATAGGTTCTTGGTGTCACTGCCAGCCTACTATCCAACCCAATCGTGTGATGGAGCTCTTTCATGACCTCTTATGATTATACATCATTTTCAAGTACATCGGCCGCTGTTCCTTTTACATATTCCCGTGTGGTTTATGAAAATTTCATTTGCATATTTGCTCTCCATATGCATGGCCTGCTCCTTAGCCCCTCTGAGGGGAAGCGCCTGTCTTGTAAAAACACAACCAGAGAAATTATTGATTTGCATCTGTTTATCCGAGATGATGCAGAGCACCTCCCTGCTGCCGGCCCCGCCGTCTGCGTGCCAGGATCTCAAAGGTGCCATCACACCCGGCTGTCCCCTTTTTACGGTGGCTCTAAACCGTGGACAGGGGCTGCAATCTGTTTCCGCCCTCCCTTGAATTTTATTTACAGCCCCAGCTTGGCAATAAAGCCCAAAATTTATGGCTTAGTTTTTAATTAGAAATAATGTCTTGTAGAGTTTAAGTGATGGATGGTTTAATCAATATATAGACCGTGGCTGGCCCTATGATGAACGTTGCTATTGACAGTGTGCAGAGTATCCTAACTTAACACTTCACGTCTTTTTAAGAAATATGTAGTGTTTTGTTTGGTGATGGAAGCTGCGCACTGCCCTTTCTGTGCTTCTCTTCATCGGTTCTCCTTCCATTTTACTGTCATTTGCTACTCTGTCAACACTTTTTTTTCCAAACGGGTAATGTTTTCCTCCAGGATTAATGGCCCTTCCCTGTCACACTGTATTTAGGCAATTATTTTACCTCGGTGAAACCCTATTGTGTTGTGTGCCCACATTTGCTTGGGTTTAAACCGAATAAGAGCTGAAGGGGGGTTCTGGTGAATGCAATCTGACAAACTGGGAGCAATGCAATCCCCAAATAGGAAGGAGATTTTGTTTTAATGGGTAAAGCAATTTCTTCCTTCCTATTTTTTCCTCGAGAAAAGTGAGCAGAACGGATTTTTCAAGTAGGATAATTAAATAGGAATCAAGTTTGCCGGCGCTGCGGATGATTGCGTAATATACACTGGGGATGAAATCATGGCACTCGTCAATTGAAGTTCAATTTTGTCACTCGTGGCTTATTGTGAAGTGCTCAAACAAGACTATGCTTGACTCGGTGTAGCTTTTCATTTACCAGACAAAACATCCAGCAGACATCGCAACAATTTTTACATCCTCTGTCGCAGCCTGAAAAATTTAATTTAGACGCCGACTTACTTCAAAACAGATTGGTTGTATGAAAGTAGGACTGTTGCTGGGCAGATTTTGTCATGTCTTAAATGAGCTGTAAGTTCACAAATCAGATGGCAATTTCTTTGATTTGTTGATTGAGCCTTTTAAAACGTCTGAAAAAGTAAAGATGTCCTACTGATTTCCTTGTAAGTACTTCTGAAGATTAAACAGGAAACATGACATTTATGCTAGATACCTGGCTTAACCCTTGTGTTGTACAAGTCTATTACAGAAAATAAGGTAAGGCCATTGATTTTCAGGTAGAAAAAATGTACTTGTACCATTTTTCTTCTTGTAAAAAATTGAAATGGGTCAATTTGACTCGATTACCATACAAGGGTTAAACTATTAGTCGATTATCAAAATGGTTGCGGAATGATTTTCTAATACTCGACTAATCTTTCAGCCCCAATTTCACATTTTAAAGTCCCAATGGGGAGTTTTCTTTTTACTTTGGTGAGTCCTAGTGATGGCCTCAAGTCGGGCTGGGGTAATACTATGGAGATTTTTTACCAAAAACCTCAATACCGCAACGATATTATAGTATTGACTATTGGTGCTTTCACTAAATATTTACACAATGAGCTTTTCTACAAATAATCATCAGCAATGTGGATATAATGACAAAGTGGGTTAAAGGCAAATAGTAGAACAGTTCCAACGGTCTGGTAAGATTAGAAAATGACATCAGATTACTGTAATGCAGCCTTTAAAACCAGGAAAAGACACTACTTAAGCCATATTATGATAGTACAATATCCAAAATCTAAGACAATATCTGGTCTCATATCACAATATTGATATAAAATCCATATATTGCCCAGCTCTAGTATCAAGAGAATGCACTAAGAATGAACTAACAATACATGCTTTCTAAAGCACACTGCATGGCAAAGGGTAATATTTTGTACAGGTTCAACGCAAAGTTAATAAAGTTAAAAATTACAAACTCCAGAATCAAAGACAGAAGGGGAATCACGTTTAGGTCAGGGAATTTTTCTGTGTGACCTTCACTTTCACAAATGAAGAGCTGAAACATGAGGCTGCTGCTCCCATACATACTGTACCACCCACCTTAAAGAGATTACTAATAGACAGGATAATCGTCTCCATATGTGCACACACACATGCAGACTAACACACACCAACTGGTATCACCTGTCCTCTGAGACCAACCATAATACATTGCTTTCTCATTGATTAGTGTTGCATTCACTGCCCAGGGCAGGTAAAGGCCTTAATCATGACTTTGTGCTTTGTTTCCATGGTCTCTGGAATAACCATGAATGACATGGATACCATGCTATGTAGCTTGTCTAATCCCTCTGGTCAATGGTTAATTGTTCTGCGGTGATTCAAAGCATCCGGGTTCTGTCGCAACTGACCGCACTCCTGTAGATCTTGACCTGGGTATGTTTTCTAC
>NC_048425.1:13527714-13553099 GCF_013103735.1 Etheostoma cragini | reverse complement strand
CCCCCCACCTCCCTCTCTCCCAGCCTCATTTCCACATCTTTTTTTTCCTCTATTCCCTCATTCTGCTGGCATGTCTTAGCTTATCTGCCTCCTTTGTGCAACATAAGCTTGTAGATAAGCACTATATTGGGCCGGGTTACTCATGTCTGTCTTGTTCATTCATCAGAATCCTCTAATTCCCCCCCGAAACCTATTTGCCAGACTGCAGGTGGCCCGTGTTGTAGCACAGAGGGCATACCTGATCTCTCCTAAGCAAACATAGACATTTAGTCACCGCTGCTCCTTTTGTATTCCCTACGCATGCTGGTAATGCCCCGATATGTATGTGTACACATGACTAATCTCAGCGACGGGGTAAAAACATGCCACTGATTGGTACGCAGCTTTAGCCGAGATTAGCCATGAAGTGAGGAATTACTCATTTGTTGTGTTTGCCCCTTCTTTATTCTTGATTCACAGATAGGTGGCACATAGGAAAATAAACAGAAGCCTACCAGGGTCTTTAACAGTGGTTATCTATAAAGCCCCAAAGTCCACAGGTGTTTCCAGTTGCCTCTTAAATGCCTCAAGCAGGCTTTAGTTTTTTTTTTTAGTTTTTTTTAAAGCATGACCCAGTTCTTGCAATTCCTTGACACACTGTACTGTAACTATGTTAGGGGAGGGTTTGTTGGGAATGAGCGGTTACAAACCTGAGTAAGAGTAATACCCTGGGACTTCATCTGGTCCTGTACGCCAGTCAGGGTCACCGCCGACCATGATCTCTGTTCTGGAAAGTTAATTAGGAATTAAAACATGGCATGACCCTCAGGATGTTCTGCAAAGTTAGAATAATGAACACCTGGAAATGGCGAGGAGCAAGAGTGAGGGGGGGGGGGGGGGAATCATTTGGCTTGTGCACAAGTCATTCCATTAAGACTTTTGAGCTCCTATGGCCTTTATAATTACACACCAGATTTCTTTTTTTTCCCATTTCTGTGTCTCATTTGTTTCCATTCATTTTGAACGATTTAAGTGTACGAGGTAGTGTTCTTTAGCTGGGTAAATTGGATTTCTATTCGACATGTGATCCGTGGTATAATACAGCTAGAGATACACCGAAATGTATTAAACTCAGAGTAGAATGAACACAATCCTACCCAGTGCCAGTGAAATCAGTTGCAAACCAATATAACTCTATTCACATTAATTTGATTGCTGTAATATAAGAATGTGTTTTTTCCTAAGTTATCCGCACCATGCCTTAATTGTATTAAATAGATATTTGAGTAGCCTATTGAAAGAAATGCACAGCTGTAACTATGGTTTAATGTTGACCATGAAAAAGCATTTCTTGAGACCACATTTCGTGGTGTTATTTCAAATTTCTGTGTGACCGAACTAAAGTCAAGGTTGAAATATGATTCAAGAACAGTATGGGGATAGGTGAATAATGCACATAAAGAAACAGAAACTATATCTTGCAAAGATACACCCTGTTGTCTATGTTGTTTGGGTAGTTTTGAGCATAGCCTAACTGTGAATTCCTATTGAAATCGGTGTTGCCTGGTTATATCTAGTATTCCATTTGTATTGTCAAAACAAAAAGTGTGCTGTTTGTGTATTCAGAGAGGAATACAGCACAGGTGGAGCGTGGGTGTGTGCGGCTAAAAATACAGACCCTAAAAATTGCATATACATGCTCTCTTTAAAAAACAAAATCCAATTGAACCTATAATTCTCATATTGCTTTTGTGGTGCAGCTGGTGCATTTGTGTGGGCCGACACCGACTTTAACATTCTCCTTGTGTATAAGGCTTAGTTTTGCTCCCGTCTGCCATATCATAATCATTTGGCCCAATGCCTTGATTTGAAATGGTGAATTGTTACACCCTGAGTAGGTAGAGTGTGATACATCTGCTCATAGGCCGCATTATTTTATCATCTGCATTTGCAGGTCACAGTGCAGTGCAGAAGGTGGTGTTTTTCCCCCTCCGTCTGTGCCGGCAGAGAGTACGCCACAGTACACACATTCCCTAGATGCAGTCTGGCAGACCTAGTGAATCATCTTCCCGTCACAGGTGGGGGAAATACAACAGCGGGATTGGCAGTCCAAAGGTGGCATCTGGCCCACTGTTGAGTGAGGTGTTTGGCTTGTTTCCGCTGGAAATGAGAGTGTCATATTTTGCAGAAGAGGAAAAAATAAGAGTTTTTTATATATTTTTTATTTTGCTCTACATATGTAGAAAGAGGTGGTCAGTGATAGTGTACATTTTAAAGATAAGGTTTAAGATTATATTCCAATTTCCAAAATCCACGCACCATTTTCTCAGCCCTGTTTGTTTTTCGTGTTCGGACTTGCTTTTCTCCCATTGTGACTGTGCTGCTAGCACCCTACGTGTCTGTTTCCTCTTTGCTCTTGTAGCAAGGTGGCTGTGAGGGCCGTTGATCAAAGGTAGAATCCTAAGGGCCAACAAGGGCCCAGAGCGAGCAGCAGATGT
Source organism: Etheostoma cragini (assembly GCF_013103735.1). NCBI lineage: Eukaryota > Metazoa > Chordata > Actinopteri > Perciformes > Percidae > Etheostoma > Etheostoma cragini. The sequence continues at coordinate 13,550,622 of NC_048425.1, read as the reverse complement.
TTCCCGTCTCTGTTAACGCCTCAGTTAGATGTATCCTTATTTAACCAGCTCCGGCTAATGGCCCCAGCCGGTGTCAAATACACCGGATCGCTTTTCTCTTTCTTTTGTGTGCAGAACATTGGACTGAACGCGAAACACCAGGGATATCTTCTTCCTCTGTGACACTCTCATTGTGCTCCACGGTGAATTCCTGGCAAAAAAAAAATCCCTTTCACAGTAATTGGGTGTGAATGAAACACTTGCGCTTGCCTATTGTCTAATGTATTGTTGCATTCAGGCCAGTGGTTAAACAAGCCAAGAAAGAAGGCAGAAAATGGTAGAGAATAACTGGGTGGGAGGGAAGGGGGGGGTCGAAGGAAGTGTTGTGCAAAGTGAACGGGATCAAGGGAAGACAGTAGACATAGAACAGAGTGTGTGACAAATGTCTATTAAATATATAATCATTTCAGTTTTGTAGCTAGCAGAAAATGAGGCAAGCAAAGAAAATCCAAAACTGCAAAAGCAAAGCAGAAGCACTTTTCAGGAAGAGCAAGGCAACAGAAATAGTTTGCAGTATGTGAGAATAAAGGCAATTTGCAGACTAGGGACTGGAATACAAAGTGGACAAGCACTTTGGTTTAGGAGATACAGGCAGCTTAGAAGTTCCTCATATGGCAGACATGAGATTGATTGAGAGATTTGGTGGGCCTAATTGTGCTGTACCATCTGCCCAAGTTACAGAACCTGCCAGGCATGTGACAGTTTCCAACAGGCTCACTGACGAGCAGATGTGTGCATGAGTGCGTTTGCTCTTCAGTGTGTGTGGTGTGTGTGTGTATATATATATATATATATATTCAAGCATGTCGGCCTCTCTTTACTTTGTGATCACATCTTTTTTTTCTGGTGAATTAAGATAAGAATTCCTGTCTCGAATTACACAGAAATGTCAAATACACAGTTTTTTTTTTAACGTAATTAAATCCCTTCATGTGTGGCATTTTCTTGTGTACTTTATTATTAGTAGGATCCTTCAGTGATGTTTAAAGGAACACACCGACGTATTGGGACTTCAGCTCATTCACCGTATCCCCCAGAGTTAGACAAGTTGATAGGCATCCAAGATCCAGAACCATATCTTTTGGAGCCAGAATACACAGACGTGGAGTTACAAATGTTGGGAGCTGATGGAGAAAATGCCAAACAGACTGAGGTCGAGGGGAGAATCAGAATGAACACTATGCTTTTAGTATCTAATAATTGTTGACTCTGTTACTCCTGGCGAACTCTCTGCTCTGTGACCGGGCTTCTCAGGTGCGGCGTGCGAATCCCTCCGCCCAAGAAGCACTAGCAGTGCTTCGCCTTTCTGAGAATATAGTTCCCAGTTAGTACGCGGTAAGAATATGGCTGTGTCTGATATGACCTTGTTATTTGTACACCCTGTGACTATACAAATCACCACATGGAAATAGGAACATGTTGGCGTTACTTTGTCCCTTATTGGGAGCTGGAGCTAGTTGGAACCATTACCTGCAGGATCTTTGCTATGCTAAGCTAATGCTGGGGGCGTCACACCGAGTTACAGCACGCACGGAGATGAGAAGGGTGTGTATCGACTAGAGCCCGAAGGATTTTTAAGGCCGATACCGATACAAATATTTGGTTATTTAAAAATCTGATATTCCTAAATATATTGGCGAATAAATACCATATTTAAAAATAAATTAACCCAGAATAGCATTACAAAACGTAAACCCATTTCCCTAACATTAGTTATTTTTAGTTGATGAGTACTCACTAAAATTATATAATTATTTGTTCCGTCACAACAGAACAGAGGAACATCAAAATATACTAAAGTTAAAGAAAAACAAGCCAACAGGGACAATGTAGAGCGTCCTCTGGGGGACAAACGATGGAACACCAAAACTCATAACATGGTTGACAGTCCATTTATATATTTTCAATATTCATTCATCAGAATCCTTTATTTGTCATTATAAACGATTATAAATGAAAAAATCGACTAGTATCGACTTATCTAACTCTGGGGGATACGGTGAATCAGCTAAAGTCCCAATAAGTTGGCATGTTCCTTTAAGTGTTCATTGTTTCTGACAGTATTTCTATTTATGTATCACTCTGACAAATGTCATGGCACAGAATACATTTGCATACATCAATCAAATATTTCTCCCCCTCACTTCCACAATGAAACAGATTGCCAGCCAAATTAAACAAGGAAACTAACGAAATGCTCTCCACGAAATATGCATACTAATTCATCCAGTAAATTACTTTGGTAATCAACGAGGGAATGTTTTCTGACCAAAAGTGCAGTCATCACAGGTTCATCAAACATTCTTCATTTGTCAAAAAATGGAAAGTAGTCCACTGAGATTTGTCATTTTAAAGCAGTAGGTTGACATGTTGCGAGTTACGCTTATTGGCTTTCTTGCTGGGAGTTAGAGGAGAAGATGGATAACAGTGCTGTTAATCTTCTCTGCATACATTTCCCAAATGTTGAACTATTCCTTCAAGAATATTTTTCCTTTCCTTGTGGATGATATTTTACACCCCCCACTGTCTGCAGTAAGACACTAGAGTGGATTCAACAAACAAAGGAAAGCTACAGTACACTGCTATCTACTTAAAGATAGGATAGTGATGGGATTCACCTGAAATTTGACACCTTAGTGTTGCCAAAGGGGGGGGGACATCGGATTAGTCAACAAGGTAATAGCATTTGCATATCAAATCACCAACAACTACCCTTCTGCTGCCTTGTCCATCCCAGGGGTTTGATTTGGCTTCAGTATCTCCTCATAGTCTCTGATTGAAGAACATTTTAGCCATCAAAGCGCTTTATATTATCAGTATGATTACTATAGCGAATTCACTATAAAGGCCTTAATATAGAAACTGGTCTTGGCTTTTATGGACATAAAAAAAGACATATGTCAGTGTTCAGTTTTTTTCATTAAAGCCACATGTTCGGCAGTCAGTTCATGGCTTTTGAAAAATACAATTTCCAAGATTACCATTCATTGCGACTTATAAAATCCATCTGAACCCAGTGTGAACATTTAACAGCCTTATTCATTGAGTTATCAAGTATCTCCAGCAAAAATAAATGGACATGGATATGGAATCCTTGTAAATGTCCGACAGCGATCCAAGCCACTAAACATGACAATAAAGTAATGGATTGTTAATTTACATGCCAGGCTAGGGATTTCACTGGTGCAAATCCTGCCGATGATGTTAACAATATGACAGCTAGAGCAGTTTTGCTTTAAGATGTTGAAAAGAGACTGTTCAACTGCAGAGCCGTTTACATTTGAGACGCAAACAGAAAGAAAAACAAAGGAAAGGAATCAAAAGTTATGTCCAGCGTTGACATATTTTTGTCTTTCATTATGTTCCACAGCCCTATGTCCTTTCCTTGATGTGGCCGCAGATGACAGGGGACGTTGGAATGTGTTTCATATTCTGCATACTCATATCCCCAAGTCCCTCTAGTAATTACTATTCAGTAGATGCACTGTTTGGCACAAGGACAAAAGTTTGCATAATTTATGCAAGGCCGTCATCAATTTTTGAAAAATGGCCCCGGCCTTTTCTTGTGCTTTTAACTAAATAGATGTTCTTCAGCCTGGACATGAAACGGCCACAAGGAACAGAGAAAACTTTATTTATATCTTTACCTAAACTCTGAACCAATGCAGTCTTCAGAGAGCATATTAGCGTGTTGTCCAGCTCAGATATATTTATTGTACTTGTTCTCCGGAGCCTGCTCTGCTCTCCCATTTATACACTTGAAACATTTAATGAGTGATACTTTATAAGCAGCGCACGACCGATAAATGATTTTTAAGGCAGATGCCGATACAAATATTTGGTTATTTAAAAATCCGATATGCCAATATATCGGCCGATATACTTTAAAAAGAAAATCCAGAAATGCTCAACAAAACATAAACAGAGTTCCCTAACATTAGTTATTTGTAGGTAATGTTTTACCTACAAATCTTTTCTTTGTCACAACAGAACAGAGGAACATCAAAATATATTAAAGTTCTGATAAAGTGTTGCCAACAGGGACGTTGTAGAGCGTCCTCTGGTGGACAGACTATACAACACCATCACTAACAGGGATGTTGTAGAGTGTCCTCTGGTGGACAGACTATACAACGCCAACACTAACAGGGACGTTGTAGAGCGTCCTCTGGTGGACAAACTACGCAATGCCGACACTAAACAGGGACGTTGTTGAGTGTTCTCTAGTAGACAAACTATACAAAGCCATCACTAACAGGGACGTTGTAGAACATTTTCTGGTGGACAGACTATGCAATGCCAACACTAACAGGGACGTGGTAGAGCGTCCTCTGGTGGACAGACTATGCAACGCCAACACTAACAGGGACATTGATAGAGCGTCCTCTGATGGAAAGAACATGCAACGCTATGACTAACAGCGACGTTGTAGAGCGTCCTCTGGTGGACAGACTATGCAACGCCATCACTAACAGGGATGTTGTAGAGCATCCTCTGGTGGACAGACTATGCAAATGCATTATAAATGCAGATACCGATATGTTGGGAAATGCCTAATATTGGCCCACTCTATTTGTAAGACATCTTCTCTGCCTCCTGAAGAAGTCAGCTTCTCAGATAAAGTATTTGGAGATGGGCTGTCTTCCTCTGGATGTGTCCCTGAAGACTCTCACCTGAGCAGTTATTTCCAGCATAGTGCTCACAGGAGGAGGTCCTCTGAGAAACAGAAAAGGGACTTACGCATTCCCAAGAGAAAGTGCTCTACATTGACTTTAATACCAAAGAGGACGATGTAAATAAACTCCCTTTCTTGTGAGCCTCTTCTCATCTTGTCCACAAATCCCACTTTTCATCCGTTTTGTCCCTAATCCTGGTTGTAAATGTTTTTCCAACTGCATTGGATTACAGCAGTCAATGGCTTGGACATTGTAATCCATCTGTCTTGCCAGACCATTGAAGGGATGTATTTTTCTGGCTCTTTTGTTTAATGTCCTATAAAACACAAAAATTGGCATTTGTTCTTAAATTTCCAAATACTGTAGGCTATGTTTAGTGCACTGGAAACCATTATTCCAAATTCTGGAGGTAAATAACAAGATTAAATAATAAGCGTTTTGGCTGCTCTGTTTGTTCTTTCAGTCTCTAGTGATGATTATGAAAGGGAACATAACATGGTGTGTTTCTCTGTTCTGTACCTTCATCTGCTCCATGGAATTTCAATCTCCAAAAATGGGAGTTGTTATATTTTCCCTATATGGACATTTTTGAGCTAGCTTTTTAAATGTAGGTTTTCAAAAAAACAATAGTTCTATTAGCTGTACTTGGATAATCCACATCTTGACATGATCATTATTTCTCATCATATTTTACATTTAATTTATTCTTGCTGGCGGAACCCTTGTTGCTATCTGACCATTATTTTTATTTGTGAAAACAAAAACAATTCTGATATACTGTATTGCTGCTGCACTTCTAAGTAATAATTTAAAGCCACGTTAAACGAGCTATGATTCTATGCGGACCGAGTTCATCAGTTCACATTAGGTTTCTCTCCATTCAGACGTAGCATTTCCATTTAAACCTCTAGTTTGCATCTGTGGAACCAATCAATAACTCAGCAGTGTGTTATTTGCACGTTAACTGATGTGCAGATGATTAAAAACAAAAGCTTAGGAAGATGTTTGCCCTTTGACCTGTTTGGGGAGAATGAATAAAAGAAGAATTCATTGACTGTTGCTTATAACCGCTTGACTCTGCACACAGGAGCTGAGGGCAGCGATGTAGAAACATTTCGACAATGGCTCGCTGGTAGTGTTTTTTTTCCCCCAATCACTTTTTTTTTTTTCTGAAGGAAAACAGATCAATATGCCTCACTCGGTTAGGAGACTCTTGGGATATATTACTTGTCCGTGACAAGAAGCTCCAAAGCCAGGACTATTGCCAAGATTTCAAGGATTCAAGACAAATTTGTGTCTCACTTCATAACATGCCCTTCAGAGCTGTGTGAATTTGAATACATACATATTAACAAAGAATAATATTTGTTCATGGACACACATTTTTCTGATATCCCACTCACTCTATGCCATCTATTGAGATTTGAGTTTGACCCTTATCACATTATAAATGAGACAGTGATGGAGGACGCTGAATACTGAACTGTATTTTTTAGTGAGTTTTACTTCTGGATAAACAATATCAGCAGTAGATCCTTTTACACAGTGTAGAAGGAGTTTTTTTTTAATGTTTCATGTAGACTTTATTAATCCCACTAGGGGAAATTACAATTTACACTCTGTTATTACACACAGGCCTGAACTACACACACATGCTCAGTAACTATACATAAATGCAGAGATGTCAGAGTGGGGGGGCTGCCCATGGAAAGGCGCCCCGAGTAGTTGGGGGTTTGGTGCCTTGCTGTAGTATAGTTGGCACTGGCCCAGGAGGTGAACTGGCAGCTCTCCAGCTACCAGTCCACCACCATACTTTGGTCCGTTTGAGGATTTGAACCGGCGACCCAAGTCCCAACGGTCTGAGCTACTGCCCCCCCCAATGGGGCCGATGTCCATCACTGTACAGAAAACACTCCACAAAGTGGATATGAAGCCATATGGCACTCTGAACACTCAAACAACAGTCGTCTAACTGCTAAATGCTTCATTTTTCACACTTGCGTGAGACCCGTTGTATTCATAAATTATTTAGGGAAAGGTTAAGCTTCACACTGTAAACAGGACATTATATGCATATTTAGGCAATTTAACATCCACCAACTATGACGCCTTGTCTCTCCTAATACACCGCAGCATTTTCAATCCTCCACCCCCCCCCCACACTCCCCGCCATTTGAAGATGTGACCCAGGATATGTTGCCCTATTAGAAAGCAATAACGGATAAATTGCTTTGCAGAAGTATAATAAAGGAGCGCTGTGAAAGACTGCAGGCGCTAAATAATTTCATTTTCAATCGTTCAAATATGACACATTATTAAAATTTAAAAGCCAGTAGTTTTTTTCTTCTTCTTTATTTATTCATTTTTTCCTGACCTGCAGGCTATTTTTGTGTTTATTTATGGGGAAATATCATCTGCAAGTCTTAGTCAATGCTCAGACGTTATCCGTCAATACATTTGGGTCGAGTTATGCGCTTCACGCTTGTTTCCTGTCATGCACAAGCTCCATATGAACACAGATATGCATTCATGCTTCTCACACTCAATTTAGCATGAAACATGAGCCAACTTTCAGACCTCGGACTAATGACTGTTGCTGTGCTGTTTAATGTACAGGTCCTGCTGTTAATGTGATGTGATGTGCATGTGCTCCATGTGAACGAAGACATACTAGGTCTTTGGCATGTATGCCTTGTGTGAGTTAATTACAGCTGAGTACTTCTGGAGTAGTCAGTTGATGATATTTGTCTTATGGTTTTATAGCTAGTTGATCCAAGTATTATCAGTATGATAAGGAAAATATAACATTTGACTGTTCCTTTCCTGTAACCCCACACGCTAAGGTAGCTTATTAGCAACGTGCTCCTTGGCAGTAACTTGGTTACTACTGTGGGTCAAATGCTAGTTAGCCGAGCATGTTAATGATTGCAGCTGACATTAGACAAACACGCCATTTAATCTGTTCCTTATGCTTTTGTGGTTTTGGTTTTGGAAGAGCTAGAGAAAAAACTCTTTAAATTCCAAATATTACTTAATAGAGTCTCATGTACACAGCTAAAAAATCAGTCACGGATGCCAAAGCTGTGATTGGACATTTGCTGTTAAGATGACGTGTTGTCGCGGTATATATACGGTGTATATCACTGACATAAGTAGTATTTACATAATACTAAAAATGAGACTGATTCTGATTGTGAATCTGATTCTGATGCAGAATCTGTGTCAAAATACCTGTACCAGCAGCATGACATTTAAGCACATTTTTAATAAAAAACGGTCATGAAACAATCACTTTAGCCCACTAAATCTAAATGGATGCTTACAGTGGATGTCTTCAGCTCGCCTTATTCCCAAGCACACACACACACTGCTTCGTCTCCATCAAGTCATTTGAATTTCTTTTTTTAGTGATCGTCAAAGAAACTGTCAGCATCAGCTTGTACGCAGGAAATCGCTCAAGTGTGCTGAGTTATTGGGGCCATTTGCGGCGAGCGTTAGTGCATGGATACAGGCCTGGATCGCTGAGGTATGCTTCAATCTGAAAAATGATTTGCAGAGTCAGACCGAACAGAGGACATTTCTCCATGTCACTTCACTTAACACGTGGCCTTTCCATCGTGTTGACAGGTCCCTGCGTTTGACACAATATCTGCTGGGAAAGTTCTGGGGGGGGAAAAAAAAATCTTGTGTGCTGTTGTCCTCACTAAAACTAAATTATAAGCCAGTTGGTATTTAAAGGCAACGCTGAAAAATACTGGATCAGAGCAACAGAAAACATGTCAGTGGAAAAGGGCTTTGAAATGTGTTACTCTGGTCTGAATGTGGCTTTCACAATCAACTGTACATAGTGCTGGACATTGTCCTTTGATATCACATCTGCTTCATTGTGCTGTTTTTAGTTAAAGTAAAGTATTTTAATTATCTTCACTCTGTCATAGAATTGCAATCTTTGCAATGTCTGCTTATCGACCAAAGCACAGTGGTTGTTTACTCTGGGCAAAGACATATACAGGGAATGGTTTTTGGCTGATGTCTGATTTAGCTCTGGGGATTATGGGAGGTCAAAGCAGATGCCGCTTATATGCAGATAAGGCTCCAGCAGCTGAAGCAGAAACGATTGCAATTCACGCTTGTGGGCTTTTTCTTTACACATTTTAGACAACAGAAATGGGAGCACAGCAGTACATGTTGCCATCATCAATCACCTCAGAGACTCAGTCACTGTGATGTGTCAAAAAGGATGAAAGGCATGATTCTCAATGATAGGGCTGTTAAAAATGCAGACTCCCGAGTAGACGGCATTAGGGTGTGTTGTGCTGGGAGGTGCCGGAGCTGAACCAGCGTGGAAACTCATCTCACATGTTTACACACACCTAGGAATCCAGGTTATTACAGGAAACCAGGCATGGCGACAGGAAATCAGAGAACATTTTTACTTTAATGATTACATGCACATGGTCAGCAATTCGATTTCTCTCTGACACAGTACCATATATTTTCTATTTTCAGCTGCAGGTTAATACACATGTGGTGCTGTTGTGAGAATTGACAGCAGCAGAATGGTGAAAAAAAAAAAACACTATGATGGCCCATGTGCATTGTAATGAAGGAGCATTTCACCCTTTGTAATTTCGTTAATAATTTTTTATCATCACTGGAGCTCAATGGCACAGATGAAGAAGATATCAGGCTTTTGCTACGTAGACAATATTTGTTAGTAAGATCACATTATTGTTGCTTTTGGTCGTTTGAGATGGTTTTTTTTTTAAATAAGACAGAAATTCTTTTAATTTACTGATTGTAACAAAGCACAGGTTATTGTTTTAAATATGGGACTACATTTTTGCATTTAACCCTTGTATTGTCTTCAATTTCGGGACCCTCTCGTTTCCCTCGGGTCAAATTGACCCGTGATTTATTTTGGGTTTCAAAAACAATTCTGAAATAAAATTTTATTTCAAAATCTATTAACAAATATGGTCTTTATCTCAATTTCAAGCAATTGAGATAACATACAGTATGTGTTCAGGGAATGCAATCAGCCTCTACTAGCACACATTTAAAAATGGAAGTGGGATTCGGTTTTTGTCATAAGCTCATTAGGTATATAACTATGGAAAAAACATAAGTGTCATATCCAGAACAATTTTCTGAATTGAGTCATGAATTCATGTTTATCATAAAAAATAAGGTAAGGCCATTGATTTTCCGATAGAAAAAATGTATACATGTACATTTTTCTTCTTGTAAAAATTTGAAATGGGTCAATTTGACCTGAATACAATGCAAGGGTTAAAGTTTCTGCTTTAATGATCCTACGTACATACTGTGTATATATACGTTTTCACACAAATGTAACTCTCCCCATTGGCTGCATCACATTACACATTTTTCAACCTCAGTTTGGAAGTATCCATCAATTTGGATGAAGCCTCTCAAACTCAAGATGGGAACATGTTTTTAGAGCAAAGGCAGCCCCTGGACTGGGAGTGCTAAGTCATCTGTTAATCAGAGACAGCCATAATTATGCTAGTTGTGAGGCATTTTCCTCATTTCTCAATTTGCATGCCAAGAGTTGCCTAACTATATCCATTCTGAAATGACATGAGCATTGTGGTGTTGGCCGCTGTTCCAATATTTCCACCCCTCCCAATGGACATATTGGGTAATAAATATGAGATCCACCAGTACTGTCTCACACAGATGATATTAGACTTGCCAGCCTGAGGCATCAGCTGTGTGTATTGGACGTCTGTCAAAGCACAGACCTCCCTTCCCCCCCACTCCAGACTCCCCTCTGTGCTGAAACCAACTGGTCCAGGAATTGCATGCCAGACTCGTGTAGAGTTCCAGAGACCCCGCTTTGCTCCATGTCTAAGTCAAAAGAAAGAGTCTGGCATTGAAATAGACTCCCCTACACTCATGATATAGTAAAAAAAAAAAAAAAAAAAATCCTTTGCCTTGGCCAGCTTCATTGGGGAACCAGGGTGGGGTGGATATAGTTTCAGAATTAGCTTTAAAGGTGGTCCCCCACACATTCCTGGTGGCCTGTTGTGCAGGTTGAATAACATTCCAGCGTTGGATTGATACAGAAATGAAATGAGGAGAATGAAAAGAGAAAGGATGGAGGGGTGGAAAGTCACCTTCAGTGGAGATTTGGGCACCCCACCGTAAGTATGGGATCAAGGTGGCTGACAGGACTCCCCAGAAATGGAGTCTGTAGTTCTGTTTGAGAGGGTGTAAGGTTTTAGATCAAAGAGGATCATCAGAGCTGTAAAAAGAGCCACTGTGACATTGGCAAAAAGATTTGACACACCATGACTCTGTACTATAGAAGAGCATCATGGCATCACAGTTTTTGTCAGAGATTTTTTTTTTTTTTTTTTAAGTACAGGATTTTCACTATAGTTTAAACAAGACCCAGAGTCCACATCCACAATAGCTTGAAGCTTAATGCTAACATCAACGTGCTAACATGCCCATATCATAATGCTGATGTTTAGTGAGTGTTATATTAACCCGGGAAATTAACTCTTTTGCCCACAGGCCACAGTGGCTAGATGACCAATTTTACCAGCCACTAATATTTTTTACCAGCCACTTTTTCTGGAATTCAGATGTATAAAAGAATCATATTTTGTATTGCTTCAGTAAATTTTTTTTAAAATTATTAATACATATTTTAGCTCTAAGGTTTTAAGGCAGTACCAACAATGGATACATTGTGCTTAGAGTTAAATAGATGGGGAAGGTTTCTACAGCCGCCATGGTTACCAAACATGTTCACTCCTGAACAGCCACAAAACAGCATCATTATGGCATACTTAATAAAAGATACACCGGTCTGGATGAAAAACACATTCTTTATTGTAGATGGATACAAAGATAGTCATCCTGGTATTTTCAAATGATCAAAAATGTCAACCTCATGGTGGTACTAGGGGGAGTAGTGGGTGATCACTAAAGTCTTTTGACAGGACAGCTTGGTGAGAAAGAGGGAAGACATGCAGGAAATCCTCACAGGTCGGATTTGAACCCTGGACCCCTGTGTCGAGGCATAAACCTCCCTGTATATGTGCGCCTGCTCTACCCACTGAGTCAACCCGGCCACGGGGATGTAGGATATTTTGATAGAGCAACTGTGTATTTATCATAGAGTGAGTGCATGTAGTTCTTCCAGTGTATCCCAGCTGCCAACAAACACACACTATTACATTCTCTACAGAAGATCTGGGTGCAAACCCTATAATTATGCTTTCCAGTCCAATTGTTGGGCCATTCAGGCCCAAGTATCCAAACCTTTTTTTTTTATTTGTATTGTCCATTTTTAATTCTTGGACTAAAGGCTCTTCCCCTAACAGAGTGCCAAATGCACCAGTCTGTAGCACCTCAATGTACAGTATGTGTACATGTGCGTAAGCCCCAATCACAGCACTGTAAAATCTATGGTTTACAGTCTGTTTTTGTACTTTGACATTCGCTAACTACTCCCGACCATTATGTGGCTGCATCACCCTAGAAGACCTCCGCTTTCAGATTTAGAAAGGTTTCCTGCTGAGTCCAACCCAGACACATTCAACTACTCAGCCAAGAGACACAGGGCAAGGTCAGTGGATTGTGTGTGTGTGTGTGTGTGTGTGTGTGTGTGTGTGTTTTTTCACGCCACTACCCAAAGTGTGTCCGCGTGCATCCAAACACAAAGGCACACACAGGTCAGAGTGTGTCCTCCCCTCCCACAGTGTTCTCCATCCATGCTCTGGTTTGACAGGTTACACATCGAACTAATTCCACACACAAAGCGGATAGAACAACCATCGATGGCATCAACATGGCGTTCTCTCTTTGTGCTCCCCTGTTCACTTCATTAAATCCCTTGTGTTTGCAGATTTGTACTTCAAAGTAAGTCGTTAATGACTTAATTAGAATTAGTCTGCATCTAGTGAAATTAAACCAGTACATCCTAAATGACTTTTTTTGTGAATAGCTCCGCGTGAGCGCCCATGCTGCTGGGTCTATTACACAAGGACAACATTAGTTGGAGTTTATGCACTGCTGATGCCTATCTCATGTCTCACTTTTTCTTTTTGGTTCACCTACAGTGAATATAACATACGTAGTGGGCTGGACGGGGAAAAAGTATATCAAGAAGACGAATAAAAAAGCTTGCTTAAAATTCAGTAGACATTTAGATTAAAGTTGATTTACTGTAACGCCGGGGGGCCCCGGCTTTCTCCTCAGGTTTTAGAACTCGTGGTAAGACCAGGCACCTCAACACCAGCCGTGATTTGTCAGGCCTAAGACTATTTGCTTCCACAAGAGAGGAAAGAACTGCTCTCTTTGCCTGAAAACATGCCCCACGAGGATATTTGCCCAGACCAATCAGACTTTGATCAAACTCCATTTTATACTCTGAGTGAGGGCTGAGATACTCCACAAGCCCAAGCTCTCCACACTTCTACCGTGCATTACTCGGCAGGCACTTCTTCCCTGTGGCTTGGAAAAACAAAATGCCCAATAACAGATGATTATCTTTGAGCATTCTGTGATAAGTTGGATTCGGAAGACAGGAGGAAGAAGCGTTGGCAACCCGGGTGCCTTCTCGGGGCGACCTGAACCGTAATGATTCGGAAATTGTTGGATCTCGGCTGGGCTGGCAGCTGTTACCGATGTACTACAATGTTTCTTTTCTCAGCGGTCTGCATGGGTTGACTGTGAGGTGTGTACATTTCAACAACAATAGACAATTTTACCTATATTTCTCTGAATGCCTTGTAGTAGTATCCACATTCTTCCTATGCTTGTGAACTTTTGAACACTGTGAGTTTCAAGTCAGCCCCTTGAGCGAGCCGTCAGGCGTTCACGGGTTTATTCTCGATCGCCAATCGATCACTCCAAAGCCAGGTCGCCGAGGTCTCAACAAGGCAAGCCTTCTCACATTTCAGCAAGCATTTTCTAACAAATCTGCCAGACAACACAAAAGGAGCCTGCAAAGCAATTCACCGCGGTGACCCTTGACCCAACTATGTTTGGACGATTACTTACCTTTTAAACACCAGGTGAAAAGAATGTCTGCCTGTCTGATTCAACAAGGGGATGGATGAGATTTGACCACAAAGAACAAGTGGTTGGAATGTTTGGGCTGTTTTTCTCCTACATTTCCCATCCTTTTTAATGTAATTTTGGGGTCTTTTAAATAGATGTGCAACATACAAAGCCTATTCTAAGTCAGTTACATATAGTCAGACTGATTTACTCTCATTCAGGTCAAATCTCCATGGACAAAAAGTTGGTGAATGTAGTAATATACCAGTATATCATTAACTTTAAAGGGTTACACAGAATACGACTCATTCACTCATTATAAAGCATATTTAAAATAACAATGGAAATGCTATATATTGCAATATATGCAATTTCTATTTAAAAAAAAATTGATATATAGTATTTACTCTATGTTAAAGTGCTTTCGGTGGGGGTTAAAAGCTAGACAAAGAAATCTTTAAAAGAATGTATTTCATTGTTAGTGTTGGTGAATCAATATTGTCTTGCAACAAAACACCACAATATATTGCTTCATCGATTAATTTTTTTCCCCCACTCTCATATTGATATTTGGACATTCAGGAACATTGCTAAGACCAGAGCATTTCACACAATAAAAGGCTGAGCAGGTTCAAACAGTAGATGTTGTGCCTGAAATGTCAACAATAAAAGGGTCCTTTGAGTGTTCGCTGTGTAGCAGTGAATGTTTTTGGGAAAATTCATTTTATGAAATGTGACAGGTGGAATTATCTCAATGAGACTAATGTAGAATGATACATCAATGAGAGAATCAATCTGTTTCTGTAACTTTAAGCCATATTTTTACTTTGTAAAGAATAATACATTTAATGTGTTACTTATGAAAGGTTGAACTCATAAGCAATGAGAACACCTTTCTTCTTCTTTTCTTAACACAATGAGGGGTCTTCCTGCTCTACAGCCTCATTGAGTCCGGTATGACACGTAATTTATAATGGCTAATGTTATAAAAATTTTTTGTTAACGCAACAATTTATCTCAAATAAATGAGTAAGCTCCCAGCTGAGTAAATAATGACGCATGATCTAAATTAGTTTTCTGTGTTTCTGACTTCCCTCCCTGCTTTTTCTCAGTACATTTCCATGTTAATGTACGCCACTTATTTCGAGTTTTTCATTCACAGTGAATGTATGAGTTGAACATTTAGTGGACATTGATGGATACATAAGTATACCCACACACACCTGCCTTTTGTTCAAACCACTTCATCGTTCAGGATCTTGCCCCCCCCTCTCCCCCTCTCCTATTTGCCTCTAATTGAGCTGTGAGTCCAGTCCAGGTGGAACCTATTTGAATTCCCTGTGGTCTTGACCAACGTGGTTGCCTGTGACACAGTCGTTGCTCTCATTTCCAGACCATTTACAACATATTTTTACCATCGGTAACACTCATGCTGCAATCATTATGCCACCTAGACACACCATAGCGATTTGTGGTCAAAAGCACTAACACACAAATCCAGGACCAGATGTAAGGGAGAATTAACATTGTAATCAGGTCTGTATTGAGTGGCTGCAGCATGATACATAATGTTGAAAATGTGCATCACATTTGCCTAGCCAGGGATGCTCTGCAATTCATATTTTAAGATTGCATTATATTCTGTGCTCTTGGCTCAGCATTAGATAATGATATTGAAATGCATGCGCCATTGGGATCAGTGTTATTGACATTGGAATTTGCTGGACCCCTGATTCAGAGGCTGTGCTGAAATTGCTGTTGCTGTTTGTTTGCGCGTTTGTGTGTGTGTATGCGTGTGTGTGTGTGTGTGTGAGAGTGAGTGATGTCTTTTCTCCTTTCTGAAATCTGGCAGGGAATGAAGTGTCCATTGGAAAAATATGCAAATGCAGTTAGAGGGAAAACAAAATGCAAGGAAAGTGAGACCTAAAAATGTCAAATACAAATAAAACAAAAAGAAAATAAATGGAGTTTTCAGAGCAGATGCCCTTCAAACACGGCTCAGCCGAGTTCAGGCTGTGCTGAAAAATGATAGCAGTAATTAGAAAAATGGCCTGGTTTGGCTTTGTTTCACGTGTAAAAGGGTGTGACCTCTATTGTGTGTCTTTGCATGTTTTGGAGGTCATGGTTACAGTGCTTGGTGTGGTTTGCACCTGCCCTGCGACCATGTGTTGTCCATTTTGAAAACAGTGAAGTGGTTTGGATCAGATTGACAGTCATACCATTTAGTTAATCATTGGGAATTAACCAATTATCACATTCAGGAATATTCTCAGCTTCCCAAACATGGATACACAATCTAGAGCCTCTGTAGCAGCTATGTGTACTTATCAGGGGTGTATGATACAGATATTGTCACCATTCTCTTCAATATAGATTTTTGATTCAAAAACTATTTTCAGTGGAAAAAATATATATACCACAGTTTGTAAATGTAGTTACTTTTCCCATGTACTGTATGTCATGTACCATGTATGTTTGTAAGTGTATATATGTCCATATTATTCATGTGGATTGAACTTCTCCTTGAAGATCAATAAAGTATCCAACTGTAATATGATTGCAGTAGACACGCAAAAAAATAAAATGTTTCTTTTTTACATTTGAATATATTTTTGGAATAATACGAGTCAATTTAGAATCGGTAGAGCTTCAATCACGATTTGAATACAAATTGATTTGTTTGCCCGCCCCTAGTACTTAGATACATCAGTGTTTTGAGTTGGATTTGTGTTAACATGCTAATAGTGACCTGCTTATGTTCACCATCTCAGTTTTGTATGCAATATGTATATCAAATGTTCACTGCAGTCATCCAGTAGTCATTTTACTCAAAACCATGAATGTTAACCCTAAGTCTAACTTGCCAAAATCATTAGGCTACATTGTCTGGAAACATTGAAGGTCTTCACACAATTCTGTGCCCATCTACCCAGTAGATGTTGACATATTTCACTGGAAAACTCTTCTGGTGGAGCTAGATAAAAAAATAATGAGATCATGAGAACATGATCACAAGTTATTAGGAAGTAACCTGTGAATACCATGGAAATCTGGACCAGATTGCATGGCAAATCATCCAATAGTTAAAATAACTTCAGTCTGGACAAAACTGGTGGATCAACAGACAGACAGACAGACAGACATTGCCATTCCTAGAGCTATGCCGCTAACATGGCTAACAATGTTAAGACTGTGGCAGAGAGGTCATGTTTTTCACCACATATCTGTGATACCCATTTGTTTCTTGGAAAATTGCTCTTGTCAGCATAATACCTTATCAATATATTGATGCCGCTGTCTAAAAAGAAATCCATATGGGGCATGGGATTTATTGTTGAGGTCACTCTGTTTTTAATCTGTATGTTTTATGTTTCAAATATTTATATATCTTATCTTTGTTGGTAATTTGCACATGAACAAATGGATTATTTTTGCCCTGAACAATGATGCTTAGGCCTCTGCAGTCATGTAATGTGTTGCCTTTGTGCTCACATCAGAAATCAAAGCCTTGCCACAAAATGACTTCATGTGTTTGTGGGCACTGAATGCCAATTGCTCCTGGTAGGTACTTAATGGTCAACGGATAAGGTTGTCATGGTAACCTGCCCACCTGAGCCACTATAACAAGCATCATCAAATCTTGGACCGTTGTCCGGACCCGGACCGAGGGACAGTTCTGTCTGGACCCCTTAAAAATTTCTGAATAAATAATATTATTCACAGAACATGCATGAGGATAGTACTAACTCCATTCAAGCCCAAATCACTCATATGACATAAAAATACTACTAATAAAAGGGCTGTTCAAAGCTCTCTTTGTACTTTTAATTTATTTGAATCAGTAGATTCGGTCTTGTCTAGAGACGTAGGCCTTAGCTTCATTGTGTTGGACTAAGTTCATTTATACTAAAGATAGCTAGTTGTTTTCCATGCCAGTGCCATAAAAATGATTACAGCACTTTAATTTTGCAGCTGGTAAAGAAAGCTGGAGATTATATGAATTACTTTATGTACTACAGGGTAGCTTAATCTATAATAAGACATCGTCATGAATTAGTTGATTCATATTTTCTATTAATAAACTTAATCTGCAAAGCAACTAATGTCGTAAAATTAATGAAGTGGAGTGAAAAGTACAATACTGGCTTCTGAAATGAAGTGGAAGAAGAATAAAAAAACGAAAATACTAAAGAAAAGTAATTTTTGTAACACAAAAAGGTAATTTAGTACAGTACTTGAGTAGATGTACTTAGCTACAGTTCACCATGATAAGTTGATTTTATTTGACAAAGTTTTTATTGAGTTTGGATCTTTGCTGGGGGGGGGGCATTTTAGTAACTGGACCTGTTTGAATCTCTGCACCATAGCAACAGCAGCTGAAGTGAACACTGTTCGTTGGTTTCGCTCACTGCAATTCATGACCTTCACATATCGGCTAATACATTTTCATTTACATCTTTGTTTGTCTCTATTTTCTGTTTTTGTTTTTTTTAATCATCTGTAAATCTATTGAATCCATCTGTCCCATTTATCTCAATGATTTCCCTGTCTCTCGCTGTCTTCCAACCCTCATATCCTCCATTCCTCAATCTTTTACATTCCTCCTTTTCCCAATTTGTGATAATTCATCCCTCGCTCTTTCCTGTCCTGCCTATTACCCCGCCTCTTCCTCTTTCTCTTCCTTTGTCTGGGATCCATTTGTGCTGCATTAGGCAAGATATGCCGAGCGAGAAAGACAGGGAGGATAGAAAGAAGGAGGACTTGGAAAATGGATAGTGTCTGAGCTTTGCATTATAATGGAGAACTATCTAAAGGCAGATTTTCCCTGCCTTTAAACGATGCATCTATCTGCCTTTATTCCCCCAACTCTACGTCCGCTCAGGCCTACGTGCTTTTATTTCCCTCCCTTGTGGGAATGCAAACCAATCCTATTGAATGCTTGTGTACTGTTAAATATGTTTATTTTTTTTACATCTAGCTTCTTTTTTTATTGTATGTGTGTTTTTGCACGTAATTTCCTCTAATGGATTGTGTTTCTATTGTCTTGTAGTTAAGAAGTGTTTTGTGTGTGAGGATGGGTTGCAATGCCTTTGTGCGCACGGAGGAGGGAAGGTCCCATTATTTAACCCAAGCCATCAGTCACAGTCAACAAGCCTATCATACAGGACCATTCAGAGACTGTGCAGGCTAAAGTTAGCGCTATTATCTGCCTGTCACTGGCTAGCTGTGTTCGGGTCCCTCGTGGAAAAACCAATTGTATGAGTGAATGCCTCGCTGCTCACGTTGTCAAGCTTCAGGGATGCACACAGTGCCTTAAAAGAACCCTCTCCATTTACCTTCAGGTTTTTTTTTTTTGTTTTTTTTTACACCTTTCAACTCGCATTAGGAAGCATGATTTTGACATTTAGTATTATAACACTGACCGTTCAATCCTAAACCATCAGCAAGGTTGGCAAGCCCAACCAAGTGAAAAAATAATCTTTAAGTCGAAAAGCAAAGGATCATCTCGATTTTAATCATCTCAGCTCATCTCCTAAGATTTCCGAGTGGGTGCTCATCAATCAAACTGTATGCAGACAGTGTGCTTGATTAATATTCATTTTATACGAGACACTTCATTTGCATGAACACACTGTCTGTCTCATAAAAGTCACCAAGCCCTCCCCACTGGTGTGATAAGCATCTGGACATGGAACAGTAGAAAATCAGTGACATGGTACTTAACCTTGCAACATGATCCCACTTCATTACATAGTGTTAGTGGGAGGGGCTTCTAGCAGGCGGGAGTAGTATTATTATACTTATGATATATCATATCACCTGAAACACCGACACGACGGCCGGCCTTTGGCAGAAAAGGACTGACACCAAAGTGGCGCCGACTTGAGTGCACGTTCTACAGTAGGTAGACTAATCTGTATGTCGCCCAAAACAATGAAAACCGGCAGCTGATTGGTCGAATACGTCACGAGGGTCCGGCCTCTCCGGTTTCAAAACCAGACCATTTTGGCGGCTTGTTTCGGAATACGAACTCACATTTTACGAAATTAGGTCACCCAAACGTGTTTCTGAAAACATTTTAAGGTAGAATTAGGCCGTGCAGTAGTTGAATCTGTCTTCATTTCAAAATTGAAGACAATACAAGGGATAATTAGTAAAATTAATACTAAATTAATTTAAGTATAGCATTTTAAGAAAAAAAATGTAAGAACACTGAAAAAAAATATAGGGGAAAAACAGCAAAAATGTCCCAAAAACTGCAGAAATAATCCATAAAGGCATTGTAAAAAGTGAGAAAGATCTTCAGGAAAAGTTAGAAAAAAACTTTTGAAACGTCAAAAAGTGACAACAAATGTTGGAGAAAGCTTCGAAAACATCAAAACAACAACGTAAATGTAAAAAAAAATCAACAAAGAACTTTAGGAAAATTGACAAAAGTGTCTTAAGGAGGTTCTACCTTCCAATTTGGACCCAGAATAACTCAATGTTTCATGGTCCACGGGAAGACAACACGAGGGTTGAAAGGTTTTTGTCAGATTGTGAGAGACTCTAGTCACGCCCACCCCGCTCCTCATTTCTGGGTTAGTGATCCACCAATCAGATTGGTCATTGAGTCCGACTGCCCACCTTCCAATTCAACGTGTCAAATGAAGGCCGCCGGCCCCTCCAAACACACCGAACACACTCGGGTCGCCGGCCTCGCCCGATAATCGGGTTGGTGTGTCGGGGCCTTTAGTACGTACACATCAGATAACACAGAGGATCAAGTTTCACTTAGTTCCAAAAGCCTTTTATGGAATGCGTCTGGATTAATAAAAATCATGTTAGGTTTCCTCGGGTCAGGAAGGGACAGATGGAGAAATGCCCTGAGGTGGAGAGGTGCATCAGTGTGAAGGCTATCTCACCACTTTATGTTAGGGTTACACGGGTAGACGACAAAGGAAATCCATATCTCTCATTTAAAAAGGTTTAAAAATGAACATGTATGGTCCGAGCTGACCTGATAGTAAAGATAGATAGATAGATAGATAGATAGATAGATAGATACTTTATTCATACTTAAGGACATTTTAGGCAACCAATAGCAAGACATCTAAAACACAACAAACACAAACAGTATGGACACATATATCACACATACCTAAGAATAAAATATAAATCAGTGACAGAAATGCCACGACCATGATAAGATTAGATACTATCGTAGACTGTGTGTAATGATGAAAACTTGAACGAGTGAAAAAGTGAGCAGTGGAGAGATTGAACAGTGTTGTAGATCATGATTAAATATTGACTTTAAATATAAATGTCATAACCCATCAACTGACTGACTGAATAAGAATTACAACATTATGTAACAGGGAATAAGATGTCAGATGTACATGCTATGACCATAGTCCAGGTTATGTATGGGGGGGGGGGGGGATAGGAATCATTTGAAGAGATTTTTCCGACATGTTCAGTTATATTATAGGTAATGCTACAAAATGCATATCAGCTTGAAATTAAAACCCATCTGTTTAACATGCATATAAATGAAGCTGGAACAATTAGTTGATTAAACAATTAGTCAGTTGGACGGAAAAATAATCAACTTTTTTTATGCCTTTTCTTTTTTTTTTATAATCAATTATTATGCCAAACCTTCACATGTTCCAGCTTCTCACTCGTCAGTATTTGCTGCTGTTCTTTATCTTGTGTGATTGGACATTTAAGATTTGCGGGGTTTGGATTGTCAGAAAGAAATAAGCAATGGGATTCCCCGCTTGGGCTTCAGGAACGTGTTTTGGAAGTACAGGCCGAATGATCTTGTTAAATAGCTACGAGTACGGCCAGGCAATATGATTATATACAATGTAAGGAAATAATAACAGTTTTTCCCCCTTTATCCACCTCTTTAATATCTGTGGTTTTATTGTTGGCAATGATACAAATCCATAAACAGGACTGCTTAAAGACAATATTGGATTCACAGGGTTTTCTCATTAGTGTGTTGTAATATCAAAACATTACAGGTATTTTATTCCCTGGTGTAAGAGAAAACATACATTTAGTTATTATTGCATTATATTGGGACATCTATGTATAGTTCAGATACATATAGCATGGCAGCATAGTGTACCCATTTCAACAAATAAACAGGATGTTTCTTTTAGCTTTTTTGTATATTGCTCTGCTCTGCCAGTTCATTACATGAGGAAATGGGAAAAGCTTTTGGATTCATGCATTTCAGTGAAAGTGAAAAATAGTAGTCCCAATAATCACTGGTTCTTTATGACCCCCCCCCCCCCCCCCCCCCCCCCCCCCCCCCCCCCCCCCCCCCCTCCCCCCCCACACACACACACACCTTTCTTTTAGAAGGTCTTACTGTCTTTTCAGAGCGGATTTGGCTTGTTCTTCTAGAGCCAGAGCAGTGCCTTCAGCAATCACAGCAGAGACACCGACTCATATGCAAACTTGTAGTTGTGTATTTAAATATGAAAAGTATATGTAAAAAGCATGAAAAACAAGTGGCATACTGTCCTTTACTTCTGGTCAACTCTGTCACTCAGGGGTTAGAGAGAAAAAAAAAGAACTTTACCGCAAGACAGAAGTCTTATATAATATATATGAACTGGCCCTCAACGGTTCCCCATGAGATGCATTCCACTCTGGTGGTGACAGGTAATGCACCACACGCCAAGGCATACAGATGATTTCGTTCATTCGTATTCAAATCACACAGTCACACATCATGCCTAATTTCAACATAACACATTTGAATCTCACCCAGTTCGAGGAGCACAGGAGTGTTATCAATGTCAAGATAGCGGGATGTTTTCAGTAGTAAACACGCCGAGCCAAACATCTTCCCGTGTAGCTTTTAACGCTGAAATCCTGAACAAACACCTTTTAAGAATAGGTGATTTTGTCTTTTGCAATATCACCACACGGGAATAACGACTGCATATTTTGAATTTACATGTGCGATGTATTGTCTTTGTCATTTTTTTTTTTTTTTTCATTTTTAGTCTCAGTTTCACCAAAGCGCCTTAAATGCAGCCTTAATTTAGGATCGGACTCATATCGAGCTAAGTCCATTCCAGGTTCCATTTCCCTCCATTTGTCTTTTTCTCCGAGTCACGTTATTGCTGCGAGACAACATGCCCCC
>NC_048425.1:13479804-13527615 GCF_013103735.1 Etheostoma cragini | reverse complement strand
CCCCCCCCCCCCCCCCCCCCCCCCCCCCCCCAATTAATTAATTCTGTCAGGTTTTATCTGCGCCCCTTTGGCACACACACACACACACACACAATTATTAAAATAGCACAAACAACTACGTCACTGATCAGAGAAGAAGTTGTTCTGCAGAAAACAGCGAGTCGTGAAAAAGTCTCCTTGATGTGGCTGCTCGGCCCGCTAAATGTTGGCCAACTTATCTGAGGGAGTCATCCTAAATCCCCCTCAGAGTACCCTTGAAACGTCAGCACCATAATGTATCAAAAGGCTCCTTTTGGAATACAAGACCAGTTGGCAATGCCGGACTACTGCTGTCTTCCTTTCCTTTTTTTTTTTTTTTTAACTCCTTCTTATTCTCTTTCTTTTTTGCATTGAACTGGGTCCAAGCTCCTCTCATAAATATGTATTTTATAATGTGTTTTTTTGGCGATTGATAGCAGTTCCTGTACCTAAGCCCACACGTTTTTTTTCAGAGCAAATTAACGACTGTGATAGTGAAGTGTTTTTCATTTTATGTGATAATTTCTAAGTAACACCTTGTGCTGTTAGATATGGCGCATAAAGTCTCACTTACACACACACACACACACACACACACACAGACACACACACACACACACACACACAGATGCCTGCACATGGTGATAACACATGGAGCTACAAATGCTCATTGTCTTCTGCTATAGAAGCAGCCACTACACTATCCCGCTACTTGCTACATGCATTTATTTTGACACACGCCACAAAAAAAAGCCATATGCCAAAAAATCATTTGAAAACAGGTATATGTTATCCTGTTTGGAAATATATTTTCACCATGTTGCTATGCTTTGAGTCTGTATTTTCAATTTAGAAATGGTCCTACAGCATAAACTTCAGGTCCAATTTGCCACTTGGACAGTGTTTTTGAATGTGTTTATTTCTGCAATAATGTATTTTTCTTTTCTTTTTCAAGGCGGTCACAGCATCTGATTTGATGTCATATTTAATTTAGCTCTCCTGCAGCTGTCAGAGCATTTTGATAAAAGTGCTGTTTACTCACAAGGATAATACTTAGATCAAATACACTCTTTCACAAAAATATTTAGATGTCTTTAATACCTGCCATCATATTTCTATACACACACACACACACACACAAATAATCAAGTCAACAATACAGTAGATGTGCAAGTTATATAAGCTCGAGTTTTATTCACTCATGGCCTTTTGCCAATACTTTGCTGATGAGCACGCCAACCTTTTAACCTCCCAATATTACCCAAATGGTCTGTTTATGCAGATATCCATGATAGGCTCGCTGCCCTTCTCTTAAACCTATTAATATCTGCTCAATGAAATCTGATTGCTCTAATCTAGGATTTTTTGAATGGGTATTACGAGTTGGATTTTAAGATGGGGGAAATGTCACTGTGACATAGGAAGCGTAACTCCATGCAGGGATGGAAGTGGACAATCTAATGAAAAAGGATGTAGGTGTGTTTAAAATTCACTGTTGGTATAATTTGAGATTTTGATGTCAGTCGGCTTCCCCCGGGCCTTGTCAGTCGATGCAGAGCTCACGTTTTGACCTTTTTGTAACTAGATTTTCTGCCGTCCCACAATGGAATTAACTCACGGTAATATTAAAATGCAGTATGGAATGCTTAATGTGCCAAGGATAATGCTTGTGTAGAGATGCTTTGTGTGGACTCTTTGGCTTGCATCATTTTGCAGAGATTATATTTCTTGAGGAGATCATGGTTGATAGTGGATACTAGAGGGGTTTGGATTGCCCTAATCATTAAAGCCGACTTAACCTTAATAGTTTGATAAGGATAATGCTGAGAATCCCATCAGAATACAGATGAAACCTTTTTTTATCCCGATCTAACAATGTTTTCTATATTCATACTTCGCATATGGGATGTGGAGTTCCACATTTTCACGCATGGTTTTGTGAGCAGTGACACATCTTATGTGTCATTCTCACAGCAGTCACAAGCCAATGCTATATAAATCACATTTGATGCTCATTCACTTCAATTTTTGTTAACAAGCAATCGCTCTGCGATGACGGCACTGCCGTGATCTTAGAGGAGGTGGTGTGTAGCTTCGAGTGGATCTGGTAAGTCATTTTTGTTGGCTAAAATTTTGGAGAGAAGCCCGCGAGCACAGTAGTCGTTTCTTAGGCCGTGCAAATACATTCACAGGTGCAACAGCTCAAGCTGTGAACTTATGGCTCATGCCCACAGGAAAAAGAAAACACTGCCGCGTTTCTTATGTCAAATACCATCAGGCCTTTGCGAGAATACACACAGGGTCTTTGCACATATGCATGTGCAAAGACGCATACTCCATACACACACACGCGCTCATAGCTGTCCGCCAAAGCCTAAAGCAGCGTGTGTTTCATCTCCTACTTCTTGTTTCTCTGTGGGAGTGATTTACTGGTAAGGTGGGGGAGTTAACACATTGATGTGCAAACAACAACAGAATATCCCAAAATACATTTTGCGTTTGGCAACGCCTAAGTGGTTCGTTGATCACACCAGATATGAGTTCAGCTGACTGGAGGTTGAGCAACTTGCACCGTGTCACTTGATGACAACTTGAAACTCCCGATGCCATAAGGACGGCGCGCGAGGAGGATAAAGCCACGGTGCATCCATCTGGTGTGTTTCTCACTCATTCATATAAAGTCTTCTTTTCAGCTAACATGTATGTTTATTTTTTTTTGTGACAGATTTTGGACGGCATCTGGCGCCAGAGCTAGTCGGCTTGCGGTGCAGGGGAGAGAGCTGTGCCATAAAGAAAGCCCCCGATTCTGGCGTTTGCCAGCAAAAGACTGAACTCAACTGGGACCTTAAGCAGCGGGCGGTAAGAGGAGGAGGCCATGTGGACCGCACGCCTGCTAGTCCTTGCCAGCCTCTTCGCACCAGCCGCTCTGGGTGAGTCTCTCTTTCATCAGAGCTTGTGTGTGTTTGTCTGCAGACGTGTCCATGTGGAACAGCTGTGGGCACAAAACATACAGTGGCTGGAGAAAGTTTACACACCCAGGCTCAAGTTGATTAAAAAGAGGAATAAAAAAAATCATCTTTTGGAAATTGATCTTAATGCCTTAATTCAAAACATTTAGGAAAATCCAATCTTTTAAAGGACACCACTTTTCTTTTTGAATGAATAATGTATTGTAAATAAATAAATGTTCTTCCTTAAAATACAGGGGTCATAAGTATGCACACCCCTATGTTAAACTAGCATAGAGGCAGACATAGATGCATCCTGATAAAGTTCCCTTGGGCTTTGGAATTAAAATGCCCCCCCCCCCCCCCCATCATCATCACATACCCTTCACCATACAAAGAGATTGGCATGGGGAACTATGCATAAAATCATTTCTCAATGCAAATCCAACCAGCTATTAGGCTAACTGAAATAACACCATGGCAATCTCTAGGTATGGTGAAGGGTAAGTGATGATGGGGGGGGGAGGATTTTAATTCCAAAGGCCAAGGGAACTTTATCAGGATGCAAAGTATCCTGATCCATGAAAGAACTGGCTTTTTAAAATAAAAATGTTTCTCCCTCTATGGGAGTTTAACATAGGGGTGTGTATACCAATGCCCCCTGTATTTTAACCTTTGTGTTGTCTTCCCGTCAACCATAAAAAATAAATATATCGCATTTTATGACATTTTTGTCACTTTTTAATGTAGTTTCCAAAGTTGTTTGTTATTTCTAATGTTGACGTTTTAAGCTTATTTCGAAGGCCCATTCTCTGTGATGAAAATACTGAAAATGGGTCACATTTGACCCAAGGAAAACATGAGGGGTTAAGGAAGAACATTTATCTATTTACAATACTATATTCATTCACAAAGAAAATTGGTGTCCTTTAAAGGTTGGATTTTCCTAATTTGTCTTAATTGAGGCATTAAGACTAATTTCCAAAAGTGTTTTTATTCCTCTTTTTCATCAACTTTAGCCTGGGTGTGTAAACTCTCTCAAGCCACTGTACCTCTCAGATTTTACGACTGGCATGATTTGAAGCCGTATCAGAATGTCATCCTTTTGCTATTTAAGCGCCACATTTTGTCAGCTGCGATATTAAAAGCCTCTGACTTTATGTCTGTCTCTTTTTCACCGTCTAGCGAGCGGCGCTCGCTAATTATCAGTATTTTTATTTTTTTTTCACTCCTTAAACTCTGAGCAACTTTTTTGCTACACTGTTCTTTTTTTGCACTGTCTTGTCTGCTCCTTTCTCTGATTTTCGATCTATTTTTAGATCTGTCCCTCTTTCTCCAATCTCCGTCTACTGCTCTCCTGGCAATAAGAAATGAACTGAGATTACTTTCAAAGAATCATTAATACAGCTTTGGCTATGTGGCGCGTGTTTAGCATAGCGAGAGTTGCAGGAGGAGAAAGAAGAAAAAAAAAATCTTTTATCATTTCACGCATTAAGATCTGAAGATGAAGTTGCAAGGACCCTCTTTTCCCGACTCGCGATAAACGGAAACCGCTGTAGTTTTGCAGCGTTTCCCTTTGGCCTTCTGTGAATTGTTTCAGAGGCAAACTAAATGAAGTAATTTAAATTCAGATTAAAAGAAATAAGTGGTGGTGGTCGGGCGCTTTGTGGAAGCGTGTGTGTGTGTGTGTGTGTGTGTGTGAGATGGGATGGTTGGTCACAATCAACTAGATGTAGGGAGTGTTGGGAGTGGGGCAATAGCCCATAAGAATGTTAATTTGATATGGCTCAAACCATTTATAGGAGATTTGGAGCTAATTGAATTGTTTTTGTCCCGCGATATCTACGCAGGGCGGAGGCAACCGGGTTCAACATCCAGTGCTATTGAAAGCACGCTTTCCAGCATTGTTAGTTTTGTCTCAGTGCTCAAAAGAAAGGGTTCAGGGGACAGCAATATGTCATGCATTACTCCTTAGAGACCAGAGGTGGAAACATTATAAGATCAAGACCAAGAAAGACCACTGCACTACACTGTAGGTTGCAGATTTCCAGTTGAATTTGATCACTTTTTAATTAACCAGAAAAAATACTCACTTGCTTTTGCAGTGATAGCACCCACAACAATAGTGTTATCAGGAGGTGTTGTCCCCCCCCCTCCCTT
The DNA here is from genome assembly GCF_013103735.1 of Etheostoma cragini. Taxonomy (NCBI): domain Eukaryota; kingdom Metazoa; phylum Chordata; class Actinopteri; order Perciformes; family Percidae; genus Etheostoma; species Etheostoma cragini. The sequence continues at coordinate 13,522,489 of NC_048425.1, read as the reverse complement.
CAATAATGTCGGATGGACACAGTGCTGTTTGTGACTGAGAGCTGCCGATGACTCAGTAGCTATTGAAATCGCATAAATGAAAAATAACGTCTGGTGGGAATCATCTCTAGCTTCCACTCTCCTTGTGGAATTAGTTAGCCAAGCTCAGGTCCTCATACATATTTAATGGTGGTAAAAACACCTGCTGGTGGCTTCATTTCTATCATTTTTAGTCTTTTTATTCAGAATAATGTCATTTTCTCAAGGTTTTTCTCCAGTTGTGCTTTTTCTTTCTTTGTGTTTTTTTGGAGTGTTTTTAGGTCTTTATTTTCACAGGAAAGATGAAGACTTGAAAGGGGAGAAAGAGGGGGAATGACATGCCGCGAAGGGCCGCAGGTTCGATTCCGACGTCTTTGTCTGTATGTGCGCCTGCTCCACCAACTGAGCTATCCCTTGTGTTGTCTTCCCGTCAAAATTGAAAACGCTTTTTGTTGTTTTTCTTTTGATGCTTTTTTCAATGTTCAACACTACTTAACACTAACTTAATAAGTTTAGTTTTAGAGTTATTGTTGGAATGTATGGTCAGGAAACCTCATTTATAGGAAATTATACCTAATGTTTGAGTTAGAAAAGCAGAAATTGGGAATTATTTTGACTAAAATTAAAGGAATGTATGTTGATAAATAATCTTTTACTCAATGCTATTTCCAAACCATTTCAATTTGGTTTTTCAAATGCTATAAAATTGAATAACACACCCCAAACATGTATGAAAGTAGAGATTTGTACTTGCCAAACAGCATTTGAATCCATCTTGTTATTTGGGGTGATTACAATTGGGTAGTTACAAAGAACATTGACCTAGGAAAATGGGTCATTTTGACCCAAGAACAACTCAAGGGTTAATGTGAGAAATTACAGATATATATATACTATTCTTACGTACAACTGCATATCGTAGTTTTTTATGGAACCCCTTAAATTTAACTTAAATGCATTAGCTGTACAGAATACGCTTGGGCTGAACCATATGAGGACAATTTTAAATTGCGATTATTTTGACCGATGTTGCTATTGCGATATGATTGATGATATTGGAGGGAATGACACATGTCGGATCATCATTCTCCTTTACATTGAAAGACAAATAAAAATGTACTATAGTCATGTAGTGGGATTTTTGCAAGAATCACGACCAAACAAAGAGGTTTTCCTTTAGTCCTTCGGAAAGGGTTTGTAGGCCCAGGAAGTCTTTGCAGCTACACAATACTTCATTCAGCAATACGTAATGCGCCCCCCCTCTGCCATTTGGATTTTGATAAAATTGCAATTAATTGTGCAGCCCTAGTGTACGCTATTCGAAGTGACACATCCATGCACAAATAACTATATAGTAGAAAGCCTGTGTGCGTTCAGTGTTTTTACTCCTTATTGTTTTTACCTCTTGACCTTGTTTTTGATTAGCATTGTCTCTCAAGGGCTCATCTACAACGGATGTGTCAATCACACAGCTTGTAAACATCTCTCGTCCTATCCACGGGATGTCTGTCTGATGTCTGTCTGCTGCGTTTTAGCTACACTTTCAGACTTTTTTTAAGACGTGTCCACTGTCTTTTCACTAGTAATCTTGTGCCCACAACATCATTGGAACGAAAAGCATTGTCTTGGGATTAAAGAGATCCATTTCGATGGCCCATTGGCTGGATGAACACCAACTGTAGGACGGTCAGCCTCAGCCAATTAGAAAGTGTCATGTGGGATGGATGTCAGGTGGTATAAAAAAGACGTGCGTCTGACAAATGTGTCTGAAACGTGTCCGCCGTAGACATTCTGTAATAGCCGGTTTATTTAAAGGAAGTAAGTTGTGTTTTTGCATGTTTCAGCCCATTAACCACACATTTAATATAGTCCACATTGGTGCAGGTTTACTTTTTCCAAGCATAGTTTTCTAGATTGGTGACAGTATTTTCCATCCAGGCTTCCATTGCTTTCAGTCTATATCAGTATAGTGTGAAAGGGTATGAAAAATCTGTCTAAACCATTTGGAAAAATGATCAGCAGCAATGCATGCATGATTGTCATAAATGGGCTGAAATGTTAAAAAAAACACCTGTATTGTTTATTATTCACATCAATCATGCTGCTGTGTTACTCATACCACAACAATCAATCAATCATTGATCCCAAAGGAACAGGCCACATCCAACTGACACCGTCTAATAGCTATGCTTTTTGGTGCTGTAAGCAATGTCCTAAAGGAACCGCGTTTGAGCATGTCATGCTTGTTTGAACACCAGATTAAGTAGTTGACATCCCAAGTAAATAATTTGGCATATTTACTAAGAAAATGTAATCATTTAACACCCAACCCTTATGCTATAAGCAGACACGGCCAGATGTTGCCAGTAAATTGTTCTGCAGTTGGGGAAGCGTTAGTGGCAATATTCACCACAATGTCATTGTGCATGTCCCTGAGAGTGTTGGAAATGTGTACTCCCGAGGATGCTGGCCTACTTTGGGATCTACAGTCCCTTTTGTCTATATACAGTCAGGCACAGGCAAGCACACACATGTGCAGGATGAATGGAATATAACACAGGAAATAGCACTTTATCTACTCATATTGTGTTAGCTAAGAGTCTGCTATTGAAGCTGTGCAGTGTCCTACCCTTTTTTGTCTTTATTTGTATGTCAACACGTACCCAACTGTCTGACACTTTACACTTGTCTGAGGAAAATGAGGAATATTTCTGGACAAGCATGCTAAGCCTGTTTGTGGTGGAGTTAAGTGTGTGTGTGCGTGTGTGTGTGCTAGACAAGTACTGTATAGCTAGAAAGTCTTGCAAGATTATTACAAAGTTCTATCACAGATGCTGTCACTGGGTTGAAAAATAAGTAAAAGGCACCCTTGTCATTGTTTTGGTGACAGTGAATAACAATGAAAAAGCAATGTCCCAAACACTCTGGCCATGCCTGAGCAGCACATTAATCACGCGTTTCTCTGCATGTAAAATGCTCCAGGAACGATTTTATATTCATTCCACTTAATACCACCGCACGGAATTGGAGATATAGCGCTATAATGGATGGCGGCTGGTGGACCAATCCAAGGGATGAAAGCGTGAAGTCTGACACATATTTTTCATAGTCAGATCCTAGCGCATACATCAAGCCTGGAAGCAGATATTGCCCTGCCGGGATGGGGGGAGGAAGGCTGATCTGTTTAGCATCAGTGTGTGTTTGTAGGTTTTTTTAGCTCTCAGAACAATGTCAGGTAATTGGCAATTCTGCAAAAGGGGCTAAGAAAGAGTCGTAAAAATTAAGGTACTGACCATCTTGCTTTTGTCTTTCCTTTCTTTAATTCATATAGCCCTGTAATCTCCTGCGTTGCTTCAAAACGTTGAGTCCATGTGGATTCATGTGGACTATGTTTGACTGGTTCTCAGACGGTAAATCCAGACAGCTAGCTAGAATATCTGTCCAATCTGAGTTTTCTGTTGTCACGATTAAAACCACTTTTGAACATACACGTTTCACCAAAACCAGTAATCTTGAGCACGTTTTTCTCCCATCCCGGAATGCTGTGTGGACTAGCCAGACCTTCCTCTGCAGCGTGTGGAGGAGGGTCCGGCATAGACTAAGCATTATCTAACCAAACAAGGGCATTAAACTCCAACGTCGCTCCTCACTGTTCCCGTACGGATCCACTTAATTAATCTCCTTGTGCCAGGGCACTGACACCATCCGCCTAGGCATCTCTGGATTTGCCTAATTTGCTTAATTAATTAAACAAATGATTTATTTGAGCTCATATTTCAAAGCGGGAGAAAGTTCTTTGTTGAGCCCACTGAGGCATGTACTGTTTTGTTGTGACTGTGAGATGCCACTTGAAGCATAGAAAATAAGTGGGCTTTGGAGTGGGTGGATGTCAATCATTCATTTGCAGCGGCATAAGGTACAATATAGGCAGACTTTAGTGCAGGGGTAAATTATATATGCAGTTAAATGTGAAATTAGATTAAAAACATAACTTCAGCATGTCGATGTGCTCTTATGTGCGGGTAGTGTTTAGCCTGATCACCATTTCATGCTAGTGTGTTAACATGCTTACATTTGTGAAATAGCGAGAAACAGCTGAGGCTGTACTTGGAACTGAAACATTTGAAAAAATCTTACTTCCAGCCTGGTTTTGTGTTTATCTTTTTAGAGCCCAGTGCTAGTTATTCACACTTGATACGGCATTTGAAAATGCTTACGACATGCCTGAAACTGGAGCTCGGAATGTAGAATGTACTGCACATACTGGGACAGTAAATGTCACGCCAAGGCCACAAAAGTAGAAAACGGGCGCAGGCAGGAAACATCAGCTTGTGCCCGTTGACATTAGACAATATTCGGACACTGCACTTGATTTTTGGTGGCATGAAAATAGAGCACAATACAGTATGTGATGATAACCATAATTCAGTTGAGTCTTAAAGTATAGCCATGATTAGACAACTGGGATACTGCAGTTGCTTTTGAGCACTGCAGGAGAGTTCTGACTTTGAGATAGTTCGAATAATTTAGTTTCTTGAGTTTCATATAGAAGTTTGATTGCTTTGAAAACGTTTTAGATAAGATTTTTTTTTGAATGCCTTGGGTTTAATGCTTTAGCCAATTTTCTTTTATTTGCAACCCTTTTTCCTGGAAATGGATTTTGCTTGCCCTATAAGCTACACAAGACTTCCTGAAAGTAGATAATAGTTAAATGACTTAGTTTTGATGCCTACCCCAAGGGTGGCCTTAACAGCTGTCATTTGGATGTCAGCTTTTTATTTTTTTATAGCTTGTTTCTGAATGTCATTTTTTTCCCCTTTTTGTACTGCAGTTTTAGAGTTTTAGTGGGTCCTTCTTTGTCAGGACATCTGGCCTTTGAATTGAATTCTGAGATTTTAATTTAAAGTAAATATACTGGGAGTACAATCCACTTTTCTTTGTATTTAGTTCCAATTCTCACTTTCCATGTTATCCCTAGTTACACGTTGTGTGGCTCTTGGCATTGCTTGCAGAAATCCCCTTTTCTTTTTATGCTCTTCTGTAATGAGTGAAAAATCAATACCTGCTTGATATGGGGAATAAAAGAATGGCCTTTGCTGCCCATGGCACCAGTAGTGACTGCTTGACATTGCCAAATTGCTGTCAGAACTTGCAACCTAAGAGGAAAGAATGACAGCAACATTAAGAATGGCAGGGTGGGGTTAAATACCTCTGCATGTTTTATAGGTGTCCATACTGGGACCTCTGTATATCTTCCCAATAAATAAATTAGACTCCCCATTCAGTCAGCCCGGTTGCACAGGCATAATTTGGTAAGCGCTGAATGATGCCATTTAAAGTGGACTCGCAGCTGGCCGAATGGTGTTTAATGAGGACAGATATTGACAGCAAGGTCAAGTGGCAGTGGATGTTAGTTTACATTAGGCTGCATAATGTACGCGTGTGCGTAGTGCACGTGTTTGTGGTGTCTGTCAGAGTGGAGAGTAACCTCGCAGACCAGCTCACAGGGCAAAAATGGTGGGCGTGAAATACCACAGGGTTTCCCACACTGCTTAACAGCAGGGGTCAGGCAGTAATTTGGGATGTGGGCGGAATGTGAGGAGCAGGAAGGGCAAACAGACAGCATACAGAGACACAATGCAGCAACCTATGCTTCACTCAGTTTATGAAATTAATTACTTTTTCCATCCCTACGGTGAAATCAATACGAGCAGCATATGCTTTGTATCCCTGGGCTGTACTCGTCCACTCACAGTACAAGTTTGTGTAGTTGACATATTTCCATTGTGATGACACATAGATGGTGCTGCTGAAGACTGGGCAGATGCTAACATGTTGCATTGTAAGACAGTGCAGTGCTGTACATATGCAAATGTATCCGCTTTGGAAAGCTTTGCCACTCATGACTGAGGGTCTCACAGTGAAGCTGAAGAGTGAAGCTCAGTGAGGCTGTTTCCCCCCCCCCCCCCCCCCCATATGATGAATTGTTCCAGTAGAAGAACATGATTGCAATACATGCCTTAGGGCCGTACTATATGCATATTTGCTAATTACTTAGATTAGCATCACCCGTTTAAACCCCATGTTAATGAAATGCATTGATATCTAGATTTAGTATGTGTGTGCGTGGGGGGGGGGGGGGGGATCTCTATAAATGCTATGTATCGTTACATTTCAGAAGATTCAATATATATCTATGTTCATAGCAATGTGATATACTGCAATTTCATACATGCTACATACTAGATTTAGCTGCTATTAGGATTGAATTTGTTTTTTACTTTTTTGATAATAAAACATGTAAAAAACATCAAGTGATTCCTTTAAGATACAATTGTGTGTGATTATGACTGCACAATGTAAATACACTGTACATGGTGGTCTGATATTTCTTTTAGAGTTGATAAGTATGACCTGCTGCAGGTAGAGGAGTGCAGACAGAGTCACTTAGAAAGATTATCAACATTTCTTCTGAATGTCACACAGACTTTGAGTCAGAGCTGTGGTTGTGTAGCGATGTAGCCAAATATTGACTCTTGTATTGTTTTTATAATAATTAATAATAAAAATAATTAGGACTTCCAGCCCTACTATCTTTTTCTCTAGCCATCTAGCTATCTAGCTCTATCTGTGTCTGTCCGTCTTTCACAGTAGCGAGACTATTGATAAGTCGTAGTGTTTTTGGCATTGATCAGTGACATTGAGACATGCATATCTTATTTCAAGGGAAGCTGCCTACTGCAGCTTATGTAACATGTTGCCTGATGGCCACACGGCAGCAAACAGATGAAATACACTGGTACTTTCTGTTGATGAAAAAGTCCACATAATGGCACCCTATCACCAACCAGAACAAGAAACCACGCTCAAATGGAGACCACATTCTTTAAATTCTTCTGTTTAACAGTACAATGAAAGCACCTTTCATTTGCACATTGTCAGTCAAATTTGATTATAGTCTTGAATTATTTGATGCATGAGGCATTGTCGCTGTTGTTGAATAATTCAGGATGCAAATGGGGTCATTAGAGAATGGCAGAGAAAGATACAGGTGCCTTCCTCAGTACAACTCAGAGGACGGGGTGAAGCGAAACCACCTTTTATTTCATTAACAAAGGCAATCACTGAAAAGTAAAAGGATTAATTAGTTGATGTTTTTCTCATGCAGCTCTTGAGCTATCAGGGTGACTTTTAATGTATGCATTCACAAACAAAGAATACTGAAGATCTAAAACCTTTTGTTTGAAACTAAAGGTCACCACAGCCACAATTATGGTCAAGACAGTGTGTGACCGTGCACTTGCTTTCCCCCCTCAGCTTTGACATTGAATAAACCAAGCATGCACAGTAACTGGTGATTTTGTCTCAGCGAATCAATATGAAGTATTGTAAAGTCTGCATTTGGAGTAAAGGAGTGGTGTGGGATCAAATGATATTGTGGCACAGATTAGCCCAGGAGACTTGGAGGATAAGTGAGAGAGGGAGCCAGCAAAAGAGAGGTGGGGGTGGGGGAGGTGGGGCGATACTGGAGATGGCCTTCAATACGGCCCTGTGGCCTTGTAGGGGAATTCAATACAGCCATTGACAAAAGAAGGCTTCCATTGTGGAGAAGCCAGCTTCCTTTGGGAAGCTGTTCCATTTCCTTATTAATTGTGCTCTCATTAAAATAAAAGGAAGGAGAGAGGGGAATGGATAGCGCGGGAGTAATGGCAGCTCCTCAGCGTGGCCTCCTTGTTTGGAACGATGCCAGGGTCAAGTAGTTTACAGTTCTAGTGCTCAACACGGGAAGGAAAATGCACGGTAGTTTATGTGTTTTGTGTACTGCATGCGCAGCACACACAGACATGCACACATTCCCCCCCCCCGTTCCTCCCTGAACTCACACATGCACTGACTTCACTTTGCAGCCCACCCCCGGCCCCTGGACTTCCTTCTTCCCACCTACTGTGCAATACTTATATATAATACCTAAAAAGACATGGAATTCTGTGCAATTAGATTACAGTGCAATATTTAATATTTACTTATTTAATCTCGTTACTGTGAAAATTTAATTTAATACTCAGGACTCTTGATACACCAATAACTATATTATTTGCGTAATGTGTATACAAACCCTTTATCTTTATTTGCTGTTTTATATATGTATATAGTTGCTCTTAGGAACTGTACACCACGTTTGCCCCTATTTTTTTCTTCTTCTTCTGCACTACTTATTTCTTTTATTTTTATATTTCATGCTGACACTGTAAAGGGGTTGCTTCAATCTCGTTGCACAGGTATTGCACTTGTGTATAATGAAAATAAAAGGCATTCTATTCTATTCATTCTATTGTATCGTTATCTTCCTTCCCTCAGGCCTTCCCACATTGGAACACACACATATTCCTCAGCAGATGTACTATATCAAAACCGTGGGGGTCACTGCTTGGCCTCTGTCTCGCACTGCAGCTGTGAGACGTGGGAGAAGTCAGCCGTTTAGGCCCTGGATCACTGATATCCTAACCAAACATACTCCCTAAACCTTACTCCCTTGACCCTTTGCTTAAAGGATACTTCTGTTTTATTAAAACTTGGGTCATGTTTTGGTAGTTTCGGCCATCAGTCAAAGGTTATGATGACATTGGATTCACCAGAGCAATTGCTGAGATTACGACAACAAGTCACAGCAAGAAAGCAAGAAAACATGTGGTGGAAAAACTGTGCAGGGAAGGTCAAAGTTGAACCAAGAAAACAGTGATGGATGTTCACAAACGACAGTTTGGGTCATAATTTTAACCGTTTTTTTTTCTTGCAAATAAGATTGGCTCACCGGGCAGTTTGTTTAAATGTCCCATGGCATGACAATTTCACTTTATGAGGTTTTTAACATTAATATGAGTTCCCCCAGCCTGCCTATGGTCCCCCATTGGCTAGAAATGGTGATAGGTGTAAACCAAGTCCTGGGTATCCTGCTCTACCTTTGAGAAAATGAAAGCTCAGATGGCCCGAGCAGGGATCTTGCCCCTTATGAGGTCATAAGGAGCAGAAGAAACATCTTGGCTTTCAAATAAGTAAAGTGGCAGTTGGTCGAGGCCATTACGTAAAAGAGACTTCAGATACAGTATTAGGGGACCATTAAGGTCTATATAAAAGACACTTCAGGTACAGCATTAGGGGACCACTAAGGTCTAGATAAAAGAGACTTCAGATACAGTATTAGCGGACCACTAAGGTCTATATAAAAGAGACTTCAGATAATGTATTAGGGGACCACTAAGGTCTATTTTAAAGAGACTTCAGATACAGTTTTAGGGGGCCACTAAGGTCTATATAAAGGCATCCAAAGAGCACCATGTCATGGGACCTTAAAAATCTTCTTGATCCAGGTATCGGAGTGTCCTGCATCACTAGATCACAACCAAGATTATCAAGTGACAGATCCCTAGATTCTACAGTATGTACATAACTTTGTACATAACAACACATTACAGCACTGCACTTTAATTGGCATCAATTCATGTTTTTTGCCCCTTGGATATTACACTGCAGTAAAAATTCCACTTGCAGGAGTATGGGGAAGAATTGGCTTAGGTTCATTTCCAATGTCTTGTTATTATAGAGATATAGGTTATTCTATCTTAGTCACCACACATTATTTATAAATCTTGGCAAACATTTAACCACTAAATTACATTTTTTTATATTTGGTTCTGTTTTGTAAATGTTCTTTAATTTGAATGAAACGCTCATGTCTTATTTCAGCTTTCTATTGTTCCTTATGAACCAATCTACAATTCTCCATCAACATCTTGTGTACAGAATAATACAGAAGCTAATTAAGTATAAATATGAATAAATGTAAATGTTCAATATGACCAGTGTGGTCTTTGGTGTTCTTCTCTTATATACTTGGTGATCTATGGTGACACATCTTCACTACCACAGTGAAGATGTCTTTTTTTGGTGGTGGGGGTTAAGGGCAGGATCCATAACTTTTACAGACACCCCCCTGTGCATAAGACCCTACAAAAGACCAATTGTGTCAAATTGGGAAAAATTGCAGGTGCACATTCCCCAGTGGGGCACTCCCTCTCGCCTCCCACTCTCCCCACACATTTAAAGGCACGCACACACATGCTGCCTCCGTGATCTCTGCCTCTCATTTGGTGGCGGGAGGAGGAGGAGGACAGGGTTAGAAGGAGATCCTTTTTCACTCTGATAATGCTCTTCTTTCTCTGCCACAAGATGAACTGAGAAAGGGTTGAAACTGGAGAGCCAGAGTGAGCGATGCCATTCCTCAGCAAGCAACGGCATCAAACAAAATGGCATGGCATTTTTATAGGCCCACTGCAGATGTTTCTCAGCTGCATGTTAGCCCTGCGCCTAATACAATAGTGGGTATTTTTATATAGGGGTCATGGCGAGGATCACAGGGGCCACCCTTTAACTAGGAGGTATGGATTTAACCCATAGGGCCCGTTTGAAACACATTTTCATGTTATAAATTAACCCTTGTGTTGTCGTCCCGTCAATATTGAAAATTGACGCTTTTTATCGATGTTTTTAACTTTTTCTTACATTTTTATCCATTTTTTCGACACTTTTGACACTTTTTTTCAATGTTTGTCACTTTTTTTGACCTTTTCAAAATTACGTAACACTAACTTATTAACTTTAATTTTACAGTTATTTTTGGAATTTATGGTCAATAAACCTCATGTATAGGAAATTATACCAAATGTTTGAGTTAGAAAAGCATAAATTAAGAATAAGTTAGACTAAAATGAAAGGAAAGTATGTATGATGAAATGAAAGTATAATCACAGACTGGAATATGTCAACTTTTACCTAATACTATTTCAAAACTACTTCAAAGTTTTTTTCAAATGCTATAAAATTGAATAAGATACCCCAAAATTAATGAAAGTAGAGATTTGTACTTGCCAAAGAGCGTTGGGTGGAATCAATTGTGTTATTTGGGATAATTCCAAAGAACACTGATATAGGAAAACGGGTCAACTTGACCCGAGGACAACATGAGGGTTAATAAAATGGAGTGCATTATACACAACTTTAAAAAGCATGTTAAAGCTAATAGGTTCTCCATATAGCTTCAGATCTGCCTCGTAATTATCAACGGTGTGTATTTTGCGGTGTGAAGAACTGCTTATGACTGACTAGCCAACATGTCTCCAACTAACTTGCTGACCTTCATGGCACCACTGCACTTCCTGTTTACATAACCTAAGGTAGTGGTTCCCAACCTTTTTACGACAGGCCCCTTCAAAATGAAGCAATCTGACACCTCGTGACACACATTTAAACAAAAGGGCAGAGCTGCGGAGAATGACTTCCTCAGCTAAGCTAAATGCTAAAAGTTGCTGGTTTTCAACCCTTCTGACGCAAGTCATTCAGCAGAGTTTTACTTGCGGCCGAACGCAGATCTCGGGGTACTGAGCTAGCTGGCTTAAAATCATCTGCAGACTTTCTTTTAAGTCACCAGCTAATGCTAGTGCTAGCTAGCTTGCTTGGTTAGAATGTTGAACAAGACGTTTCTAGTCAACCAAAGTGTTCCAATTAAGATGATGATGAAAACATGGGCAACACCCAAAAACTACTTCATGGCTATTTTAATCTACACACTTCCATGGATATGTCTATTTTAAAATAAATGGGACCACAATTTACAAAATGAACATAACACTGTATTGAAGAAGACTTGAAATTAGCAATTGAGGCCATAAACGTGTTAGGAAAATGTTTATGGATGTAATAAATCAACTTACCTAGTCATCTACCTAGTAGACGACGGTTTGCATGCAACCATGTGCAGCAGGTTTAAGCTAAGATATGCAGCCACTGAAGCTTCTCAGTAACAGATTCGCCAAATAAAGCAGTTGGTAAGGTGCAAGCCTGTCTCAATCGTATCATTCATTACAGCTTTACGCCTGCTTGTGTAAAACCATATGTGGCACGTTTTTGGCCTAAGATCTGGCAGTTCGTCCTATTTCCTGCTTTTTATGCCCGTTGTTGGATTCCAAAACGCCACATGTTTAGAGCTGTGGCCAGATGATTTGATGTGTGAGCACCACATACGTGTTGCTTCATACATATTCAGCGTACATTATCTTCGCACACTTACCCATTGTGTGCTACCTGTCATGTTGAATGCAGAAGAAAAGACGATCAAAGGAGATCGTCTTAGTTGTGTGTCTCAGATGTAGCGTAGCCACCCAGGCTAATTTAAGCAGCACTGCCTTGATTGCATACATGTGGAATGAGATTTCTTCTCACTCTGTGGGAGGTTGAGAAATCTCTTTTTCCACATTTACCTCCATATCCAACACTTGGTTTTTACCTCTTTTTATGCCTCCACGCTGGCGACAGCTGTGGCAGGAGGCATTATGGTTTTCGGGTTGTCTGTCCCATTTTTGTGTACGTATCTCAGGACTCCCAGGAGGGAATTTCTTCAAATTTACACAGACCTCCACTCCGGGCTCAAGGATGAATTGATTAGATTTTGGACAACATGCGTTTTTGGGGAATAACTTAAGAATTCATATGATTTGATATATCAACAAGTCAAAGGTCAACTTCCCTGTGACATCATACTGTTCTGCAAAAAAGCGGCATTTCTCAGGAACAGAAGGGGAGACATTTGGTCAGATTTGGCGACACTAATCGAATTGAAATTAGTGTTTGTGTAGATCTGCAGCGCTGCCGTGTTGAAGTTTGTAAAGCATCCGCATTTAGCCAAACAAAATACAACTAATATGTTTAAATAAAGTCTTTACTACAAATATTAACAGAGACATTGATGTGAACTGGTTGGCGGAGGCATACACCCATAAGGTGGTAATTCTAGTTTTTCACTTGTTTTCTTCTTCTGACAACCTTGTATCTCAATTTGCCCCTGTGACTTTTCCTTTATTCACAAATCCACCGTGGCAGCAATGTCTCACATACACATCTCTCCTTTTTTTTCCTTCAACTTCCTGAGTGGGGGTATGCCAATAAAAGTATATAGCTTTGCTACAAGCTCACACAAATATCTGAAAGATACCTCCTAGAAGGGGAAGTGGCCTAGGAGGTGGCTTGTACCATAGGAGGTGGCTTGTACCATAGGGCAGCCTTAACACTAATGTTGTAGCTCAGGGAGGAAGGAGTTCAAGAGCAAGCAGGGGTTCTGCTTTAAAAATTGTCATCCTTGATGTTAAGCAGAGGTGTATACGCCGGATAGCAATATACCCTAGGGAAACACCCCCCCTCAACCTGATGCATAATGTATTAAAAAAGGCAAATGCACATACAAACACACATGTAAGAATGAATAAACCACAGGGGAGGTAACAAAAGAAGCCGCTTGCAGTTAAGTACAGATACAGACAGCCTTTGATCTTCTGGTGCCACCCAGCACATCAGATTGCACCACCCTTTGGGTCCTTGCAGTATATAGGACAAACCCCCGCACCCAACCCCCCAACTGTTTTCCCACTTCATCTCAGTGTTATCTACACTCATTCAAATACCTTTGAATTATACCTTTCAGGGATTCTGGGTGTGTGTGTTCAGCTTAAATTACCGTCCACCGTGTGAGAAAATATCTGCATGCACTCAAGAGTCTAGTCCCACACAGTAGTCATTGAATGTGTGTACATTTATTTTTTATAAATTGAATGTGGCTCCACTGGCACAAAATCATCAGAGAAATATGAGGTAATGTATTTGTTAACCTAAGAACATAACAGATACAGTGGATTTAAAAAGTCTACACACGCTTGTTAAAATGTCAGGTTTTTGTGACGTAAAAGAAATTTAACAAACAAATCATGGCCCAACTTTTTCCACTTTTTAATGTGACCTGTAACGTGAACAATTCAATTAAACAAACAATAAAAAATAAAAACCTACAATAACCTGGTTACATAGGTGTGCACACCCTTAAACTAATACTTTGTTGAAGTTTGATTTTATTACAGCACACAGTCTTTTTGGGTAGAAGTCCATTAGCATGGCACATCTCGGCGTGGCAATATTTGCCCACTTCTCTTTGCAAAAGTGCTCCAAATCTGTCATATTGCGAGGACATCTCCTGTGCACAGCCCTCTTAAGATCACCCCACCGATGTTCAATTGGATTCAGGCCTGGGCTCGGGCTGGGCCATTCCAAAATGTGGATTTTCTTTTGGTGAAGCCATGCATTTGTAGATTTGTGTGTGTGCTTTGGGCCGTTGTCATGCTAAAAGGTGAACTTGCTCCTCATCTTCAGCTTTCTAACAGAAGCCAGAAGGTTTTGTGCCAAAATTGCCTGGTATTTGGAACTGTTCATAATTCCCTCCCACCCTGACTCAGGCCCCGGTTCCAGGCCCAAAGCATGACGCTGCCACCACCATGCTTCACTGTGGGTATGGTGTTCTTTGGGTGACGTGCGGTGTTGTTTTTGCTCCAAACATATCTTATGGAATTATGGCCAAAAAGTCAAACCGCGGTTTCATCAGACCAGAACACATTTTCCCACATGCTTTTGGGAGACTTGATGTTTGTTTTTGCAAACTTCAGCCGGGCTTGGATGTTTTTCTTTGTAAGAAAAGGCTTCCGTCTTGCCACCCTACACCAAAGTCCATTCATATAAAGAATACGGGAGATTGTTGTCGCATGTAACACACGGCCAGTACTTGCCAGAAATTCTTGCAGCTCCTTTAATGTTGCTGTAGGCCTCTTGGAAGCCTCCTTGACCAGTTTTCTTCTCATTTTTTATCAGCTTTGCAGGGACGTCCAGTTCTTTGTAATATCTCTGTTTTGCCATATTTTCTCCACTTGATGATGAGGACTGTCTTCACTGTGCTCCATGGTATATTTAATGCTTTGCAAATTCTTTTGTACCCTTCTCCTGACTGATATTGTTCAACAGTGAGACCCGTCTGATGGTTTGGAAGCTCTCTGTGGACCATGGCTTTTGCTCTGAGATGCAACTAAGAAAATGTCAGGAAAATCCTGCTGGAACAGCTGATCTTTATTTGTGACTAATCAGAGTCCTTTTAAATGATGGCAAGTGTGTGATGACTTCTATTTAACATGAGTTTAAATGTGATTGGGTAATTCTGAACATAGTCACATCCCCAGATATAAGAGGGTGTGCGCAAGTATGCAACCAGGTTATTGTAAGGTTTTTATTTTTTTATTTTTCAAAGATTTCAGTTGGATTGTTCACAGTATAGGTCACATGAAAAGTGGAAAAAGGACTGACATGGTTTCTCTTTGTCAAATTGTTTCACAACACAAAAACCTGGTATTTTAACAGGGTTGTGTAGACTTTTTGTATCCACTGAACATATGCATGAACTCACATTTTAATTTAGTCATTTAAATAATTTCTTGTTTCTCATTATGTGAGTAAACATTACAGCACTGCACTTTAATTGGCATCAATTCATGCTTTTTGCCCCTCGGATATTACACTGCAGTAAAAATTCCACTTGCAGGAGTATGGGGAAGAATTGGCTTAGGTTCATTTCCAAGCATGCTCTGCCGCAGAAAACAAATCACAGAAATGTAATTCAAAGGGTTCGGTCCTTGTGCAAGGACGCTTTTGATAAAATAGAATCATGTCCACAAGTTCATACACAACGTAGAGCTTCAATTTTACAGTTTTTGTCTTCAAGTAACAAGAAATTGAAAAATGCTCCTTTTCACATCCCACAGCCTTGATTCCCAAACAACGGCATTTCTTCATACAGCCTTCACGACAAACAGAAAGGGAAATTCCATCTCAAGATTTCATCAACAACCAATATGCTGTTTTATGTAAATGACGTTACTATCTTCCCCTTCTCCTGTGGGCTTGTTTCAAGTTGGGAAAAAATTACTTGTTTTACATGCTATTGCATGTGAAATTGATGTGGAATGTTGTCTTCATTTAGACGTTGTGGGCTGATTGGGGTCATACCAGATTAAGTATTATTATTATTTTTTTTTTACTATTACGATGATCAACAGACACGCACATATTGTGCCAAAACAGAAAACCATTGTCAGTTTGATGGCAAAGGTGTTAAACTGGTGGCCAATATGTTAGCGTTTGTGTTCGGCTCTATTTGCGATCACTATTGCACGATTAGACCTATAATGAGTGGAACCCCTGGGATCCATTTACAGCGATATTGCCTGGTTTCCTATTCATTACAAGAGAAAAGCATCTTCTTGGTGTTCTCTCATCGGTTTGTGTTGTATCTTGTGTGAAAGGAGCTCATAGAGCTTGCACAATATTGTGGGTTGCTATGGCAATACATGAAGTGCATTCAAGTGTTCACATAAATGGTGCTTCAAGTGAAGAAAGAGATATAGAGGTAGACTTTATCAGACATGTGCATGTGCGTTGAAGTAGATAATATTTTTTAAAAGAAGTCCCCCCCTAAAAAAAAGGTTATTGTTATTTGAAAAAAATAAACGAAAGCAGGACTCACTTTGAATTCCCAGCGGTTTTACACACTGCCTGCAACCTGACAAACAGGTCTATTAATAGGGTTTTTGTTGACCATGGTTCCAAGCAAACTAGTCAAATATTACTTTTAGCAGTTTTACAAAAACATCACATTAATGCAGATTACCAAACACAAGTACATGGGTTACTCGAGGCAACTTTGTACTTCTACTCAACTACATTTTATATGCAAAATATACACTGTAACAAATGTAATTAGTAGCGACATTGAAGGTCAATATTTGCATAAAAAAGCATATCATCACCTTAAATGTTAAAAATACAAATGGGATGCCTTTATATAGATTATTATAGATTAATAATAGATTAAATTAATAGATGGTTATGGGTTACATTTGCTTCACTTCAACATGCAAGCAACATAAAAAATGTTGCTTGCATGTGGATCATCATTAATAATAAAGCATAAAATGTACATGTTGCTTGTAATACTAGGCTATTTAGCCCTAGGTAAAATTTAAAATCTAGCATATTTGTACTACGGTAATGCTACTTTTCCTAAGTAAAGTATTGAAATACTTCCTCCACTACATTGCTAGACATGCATACATGTTTTGGGAAATTTGCTGGATTAAGAGAATTAGAAAAAAAAAAAAAAGGGCACCTTGATCAGATAAGATTTTGAGATACCACCCTTTCAGTGTGTATTAGTTTCTGAAGTGGACATGGCAAAAAACAACAATAATGCAGCGCTAACTGGAATACTGTATTGAAGAAAGAATATCAAACATCTAACATTTTGGGATTTCTAATGGTGATCCTTCAGTTGAAAACTGGTATAAGGAGCTGTGTAAGAATAGAACCTTTAGAACAATTCTCCTGCATGGAAATATCGAGCTGTCAAATCTGAAAGCAGTACTTCCAATTTGCCAAAACAAAAATAGCTCCCTCAAGATGTTTTAGAAAGTGTGCATGTGTGTAAGTTGGCCCCAGTTCTTTTACTTGTCTGAGCGCTGAACAACCTCAGTATCCTGAGAGGTTCACATTAGCGAGGTTGTACTGCAGTTCTCAGTTCACAATGCTAAACTTAGCCAAGCTCATGCCTCCAGTGTGCTGTTAGGCAATTCCATCTCATGATGTGTGGTGAAGGAAGAGTGAGGAAAAGACCTCTTTCCCCTCAAAGAAGACAAAAATCAGCCTGTTGTTTCTTTTCTTTGACCTCAATTACTACCAGGGCATGTGTTACTATAGGGGCATGTTGAGTCATGCCTGCTCTGGGAGGTGTGTGTCTGTGTGTGTGACAGTGATTGTGTTCATTTGAGCCTAGGAGGCTCCATACAGCAGGTGGGGGCCAAGGTGCATTAGTCTTGGATGAGATGTTCCCTAGAGTGATCCCAGGCCATGTGGGTGGGTTATAGGAAGGAGGGAGAAGGCAATGAAAAGAGAGAAAATAGCAAAACGATGTGAGACATGACGGGGAGCTGAACAAAGCCCGGCTCGCTGTCAGGAGCCGCTGCCGGCTCCACCGTCTCACCTCGGGCTTGGAACGTCTGACAAAACGTCACTTTGCTGATAGAAAGCAGGACGCACATTCAGCTCTTTTTACAATTAGGCAAGGAAAACTAGGAATCTACCAACGTTTGCTCAGAATTAGCTCTTAACCCTTGTGTTGTCTTCCTGTCAAAATTCAAAATGAACACTTTTATTGATGCTTTCATCAATGTTTTTAACCTTTTCTTACATTTTTGTCCCTTTTTTTTCAATGTTTGTCACTTTTTTGACATTTTCAACATCACGTAACACTAACTTATTAGTTGTTTTTTGAATTTATGGTCAATAAACCTCATTTATAGGAAATTATACCTAATGTTTGACTTAGAAAAGCAGAAATTAGGAATTATTTAGACTAAAATTAAAGGAATGGATGTTGATGGATTGTCAGACTGGAATATGTATACCTTTATTCAATACTATTATTACCATTGGAAACCAATTCAATTAGTTTTTTCAAATGCAGTAAAATTGAATAAGACACCCCAAAAGTAATGAAAGTAGAGATTTGTACTTGCCAAAGAGCCTTGTGTGGAATCACTCATGTTATTTTGGGTAGTTAAAAAGAACATTGATATAGGAAAATGGGTCAATTTGACCCAAGGACAACATGAGCGTTAAAAGCAACTAACATTTAGCTAATTAAAAAAAAAATAATAATACAAATTTACTTGAACAACACTGAAGGGAATTACTGATTTATCTTAAGCTGAAGTGGATTTGACCTAAGGAACTAATGTTGTAATTTGCACACCAAAGTGGCTTTGAACATAAGACCTTGATGGGAGACTTACCTCCCATTTCCTCTTTTTTTTTTTTTTCTTGCCACGGCTATGCACTTAATGAATTGAAGTAGTGATTAATTAGATGAAAGTGCTTGCTGGATGGAGTATGTGAATCAAGACTTTATGGAGTGATGGCAAGGTGCTTGTACTGTATTTGTTACTTGTGTGTACGCAAAGATGAGGTTACTGTCTAGTGGAATTACATCAACGGGGGAAGGATGTTGCTGTGCTTTGCGGATTTCCCTCCATCTAGCAACCGATTTATTAACTTTCCCAGTGTCAATACGTTGTTACAGCAGGAAAAAAAGCAATATGTGACTCCTGTCTTTTCAGTTTCTTCAGCTAGATGGTTGCATGGAGCGTCTCATAAAAAAGAAAATCAAATATTGAACATGTGAGGAGGTTGATCCAGTGTGTTTCAGTAGCTTATTATCTGCATCTGATCCTACATCTGAGCTAATTTGTTAACACTGAGGAGCTAATTTCCCTTCAGGCGTCATGGGCAGTTTGACTGACAGTTTGAAACTCGCATTTACCACACTGCATAAACACACCATCAGTCTTTCCCCCTCTGCTGGAATTTGCAAGTGTGTGGTGTGTTGCCAACGAATGTGTTAAAATGTGTGTCAGCGAACGCGAGTGGAAGCAAAACAAATGGCTCGTTCATTGGGCGTGTTGAATGGATATCTGGGTCCTGTCATTATGAGTTATGCTAATTGTGCTTAGCAGCATCGTCGGTCAATGTGTCAAAAGGCATCAAGTCGATTTGAGAAGTTTGTCACGATCGTTGCCGCGGTCAGCTCATCAATTTATCATTACATAGGCACTATCTATTGTTCAGCTGCATGTTTCAAAACATATTATATGTAGGATAATTCTTTGGGATTTTTCCCCCTTTAATGGATAGGACAGGTAGGTGAGAGAAGGAAGAGACACGCAGGAAATCATCACAGGTCGGATTCAAACCCTGGACCTCTGCGTTGAGGAAAAACCTTCATGTTGACGTGCGCCTGCTCTACCCGCTGATCCAAACCGGTCACAAAACATTTCCTTTTTAAAGCCATGAAACCTTTTCCAGATGTTGTTTGACCACCTGGGCCGTAAGTGATTGGTACCAATTCTGAGCCTCAAACGATGTTATATTGATACTGACCTCTTTAGAGCTCCTTTGGCAGAGTTCAGTTCCTGGATTATTCTGCATTCTGCATTTAAAAAAAAAAAAAAGAAAGCCTTTGAGATTTCACTTGCCTTAGGCCATATGTAAACGTAATTTACTTGGGAGGACAATTTGCCTCAACTGTTTCTCACTTCAAGATAAATAACCCCTCATGCATTATTGAAAATGCTATACTTTTTATACTGAGTTGCAATTCAAAGTAGTCTTGCAAATTACTTTTTTTTTTTTTTTTTTTTTCACCCCGCCCCAGAAAATGTCATTTGTTGCAAACTAGGAAGTGGGTGTGACAGGTTGCCATTGGTCTAATCAAATAACGCTATCCAGATTCATATGCTAATTAATCACTAGCTCTAGGGGCCAGACCCATCCAGCGGTTCTCGGTAGAAAAAGAGACATTTGATCAGTTGAATCAGCTCCCTCGCTGTCTCCTTCTCTCTCTCTTCCATCTATCTTCCATTAATTCAATGAAGTCAGACTTCATTTGAATGCAACGCCCCTCCGCACACACATTCAGTTTCAGTTTGTATTGTCGGCTGCAGACGCTGAGCCTCTTTTAAAAGTACCAAATATTACAGCCGCATATATTAATAGCCCCAAAAAAAAGATGTTCTCCCTACTGGGAACATATTCGGCACTTTGCCAGACTTTCCGGTTGCCAAATTGTAGCGAGCATTATTATTTATTGGGAAATTACCCACTGTGTCGGAGATTACACACTTCAGCTAAAGCCTGGGAATGATCTGAAACCATGTTACTGTTGTTGAGAACGGTCACGTGTCCCCCTCCTCTGTCAGTCTGAGTGGTCGGGACTCGTTCAGATGGGCTCACTGTAATAACATCTGGTGAGAGACCTTAACTCCTCGTCCCTGACACCATTTCTTGGGAGATAAAATGAAAATACCTTCTAATACCGTAGGGGTGGGAATCACGAGACGCCTCCCGACACCCGATCACGATACTTACGATATTCGGTACGATATTAATGCAATTTTAATATTCTGCAATAAATTGCGGTTTTTCATCCCTTACTTCCAACTTCTGATTTTTCCCTATTTTAAATGACGTCCCCAAAAGGAAAGCTTTGTTTGAACTAAAAAGAAACATTTCTCTGTTTGTTCATCTCACTTCACATCTATTGTTGCAAAATCAGAATCAGAATCAGAAATACTTTATTGATCCCCGAAGGGAAATAATTATTGCAGTTGCACAAATTGTATAAATATCAAGCAGAAATATAAATAAAGAAGTACAAGGATTGTGGATATGTATGGTATTTACATAGTTAAGGAGTTGGAATGGTGAACAGTAATAATAATAATAATAATGATGGTAGCAGCAGAGTATTGCACACATTTCCAGCCAGTGTTATTGCACTTTATAAAGTTTATAAAGGTATAAAGTTTGATGGCCACAGGCAGCAACGACTTCCTGTGGTGCATTTTGGGAGAGTGAGTCTTTCACTGAAAGTGCTCCTGTGTTTGAGCAGCAAGTCATGGAGTGAGTGGGAGACATTGTCCAAGATGACATGTAGTTTGGATAGCGTCCTCCTCTCTGACACCACCGACAGTCAAATGGGACAAACTGACCAACACACATGATATACACATAATAAAAGATCCATACTTGGTGCCTGTGTATCAATACAGTATTTCCACTGAAAAAATTGCGATACTATGCTGTATTGATTTTTTTCCTCCACCACTAGAAGTTAGTGGTACTAATGATGACTTTTACAGATCTCTGCTACTCTGCTACGTCTGCACCTCGATGGCCCGTGGTGTAGGAGAAGGTAATGTGTCAGTGACCCAAAATAAACTCTGCTTTTTAAGAGCACCATTTCTCCCTTCTTACTACCAAAACTCCAAAGCCTTTCTCCCCCTCAGAGAGATTTTTAAATGTTCTGCGGGGGAGCAACATTATCCAAATGACCATTTTTCTCTCTGACCTTTCTGTTGCCCTTTTCGGTGAGTAATTGATATTTTGAAATATTCATTTGTGAGTTATGTCATTTGCGAGCATTGTGAATAAATACACTGCTCTGGGGTGTGAAAGTGATGGAAGTATCCAGTGTGACCCTTACAGTTTGCTTTCCCCAAAGTACTACTTCTTTTTTTTTCTCCCCCATATTCCGCAGTGCACTTGTCAGTGGAATTATCCAGGGAGAATCTGCAGTGGAGAAAAAAGAGATACACTCTGCATATGAATGCTCTTCTAAAGTATAAGCTGGAATGGAGGGGACAAAAGATAAAGTGAAAAGAACATAGACCTAAGATAAGAGGGGGGACTTTGTTTAAGACCTTTTTGATTTTGTGTAGATGATGTGTACAGGTAGAGGGGGATACGTGCGAGTGGGGCAGGATGCTGGCTCTGGCACCCGAGGAATATGAGCCCTATCAATCACCGCCTCCGGGCACAAATGTAATTACCCTACAGTTGTTGACTAGGCGGGTAATCCGAGACACCACTAGCATTCATTTACTTGCCTGCATTAGGGGATTGCTGATGCCCATGTTAACGGTGTCAGTCTCGGTTTTTTTAATGCTTTTTTTTTTGGGAGGCTGGAATGAATTGCCTTACCAGGTTACAAGGCGTAGAAGAATTATTGATAGAGAGAAATAGCATAGATCAAATTAGTCAAGATTCATAGTAAAAGGTTGTATGATAGAAATGAATTTGCATAGCTTTTTCTGTTTTTTTCTACACTTTGGATGGCATTTCTGAAAATAGAACCCGCACATAATAGAAGATCATTAATCAAAGAAAGATTGTTATTTTTGTCATTCACAGTCAATTACTCTTTTGTCATTCATCTAAATGCACCTGCCTAAGTCAACCTGTGTTATCCTTTTTCTCTGCGTTTGACACTTTCAAAGAAGTTTGGTGTGATCCTGCCAATACTTCTCAGGGGCGGAATAAATCGTTCCATTAAGAGGAAGATAATTGATGGCTTTCATCACCAGAATGAAAACAATTATGCCAATTTGTGGTGTTTTTCAGTGCCAGTGCGCATTTTTGCTGTGTTGGGATCCGAATGATTTCTGACGCGATAATGAGGGCCTCATTTTGTTGTTTGCCCTCACCGTGTGTCTTTGTGTCTTCTCTCTCATGATTTGGGTTTATTTTTAGGGAAAGATTAGAAGTGGTACCTGGATGGCATTTGAAGAAGTGGGAATGGCAGTGATTGTATAGCCTAAAACAGTAAAATTGCAGACATAATAAATAATAAATAATAAAATAGGAGGGGGAAGTTGAGGAAATATCCTCTACGTGATTTTACTCCAGATAGGGTGAGTCATGTTGATAATGATGCACCTAAGATTTGTAATTACCATGGCTGTGTCTCATTCTGCATTACTTCTGTCAGTACACTGCTAATGTGCACTGACCACTTACTGCCGTAGTGCCCACTTTCAAGGGTTTTCATTGTCCCAAAATGATGGCATGGCTCAGCTCGCCACCTCTCAAAATCCGACAACAAGCTATTAAATTGACCTTTGTCAATAAAAAAACTGATTCAGCAACTGTATGGCCTATTTCTTGCTTAAAATGTTTTTAGAAACACATTTCGGTAAACTATTTTTGTAAAATTCGAGATTGTATTCCGACTGGCTGCCATTTTGAAATCCGGGGGAAGCCAGACCCACATGACGCGTTCGTCCAATCAGCTGCCGGTCAACGTCCCTGTTTCCTCCCCATTCCGTTTTGTAATCAAGATGGCGGAGGGTTAGTGCGCGTAGGGTCCATCGTTCCCCACTGAACCTTTTAACCAATTTTAGGGGGACATTTAAGTGCACTGCCTTTTTCCGTTATCTACACTTACTTCTTAAAACTAAGTGTTTCAAGTGTGCAAGTAGGAGGTTTGAGACACAGCCCATGACTGCCCAATCTAACTTGGGTAATATTTAAATGCCATCTGAGTCAAAACAATGCTGAAAAAACTTAAATGTGATAGCCGTTATCTCAGCTTCCAGAGGAAACAAGCGATTTTTACCATCACCTGAATAACAGCCATGTCATATATAAATGGACTGCATTTAAATAGTGTTTTTCTAGACATAACAACTACACAAATCACTTCACACACATACATGAAGCAGTCACATACATTCATACACTGGTGGCCGAGGGCGCCATACAAGGTGCCACCTGCTCTTCGGATAAACATTCACACACACATTCAGACCCTAAATGCAGCATCGGTAGCAATCGGTGTTCAGTGTCTTGCCTAAGGACACTTAGGGCATGCATCATCATTATATCATACATCATTATATAATTTAATGAATGCATAGCTGAGAAAAGAGTAACAATTTCACACTTTACCAACACACAAGCAGGCCGTGTCATACCATCAGATGGAACGAAATGATTGACGCCATCAATTTGCTTTGGAAATCTATTTGTAATATGTGCGACTAAATCATTTCAAGGTCCACTTACTACAGTAGTTGCTGTGTATTGGATAACAATTGGTCATTCCATTGAAGTGTGGTTGAAAGCTCAGAAAAAAAGCTAGTAAGTGGAGCTACAGCTGATAGTATTCTGTAACACTGAATTTAGAGAGAGAGGGAGAGGGGGAGAGAGACCTAGAGAATCATGACGTGAAGACATAGTTTTATTTATTGTTTACCAAGGTAAATGTGAAAATTCATCATGATATTGCCTTTTTTCACATGTGTGCCTTTTGTCAGGTTGTCTTCCCTGGTGAATAGGGCTGGGTATCCTTCAAAAAATATTCAATAATGATACCAGTACCGTAACTTGGATACTGGTTCCAAAACAATACTTTTTAAGATTTCAATGTTATATCTCCTAGAGTATGTGAGCCCGGTCTCTCTGCGTAACCTACAGTTTTGTCTGCGACGTGTAATGTTAGACAGCCAATCACAAACATTTAAGATCTCGGCAGAAGCGTGCCTTGTGCTTATTGGCTCACTGACGCTGATGAGATTCGCTCCTTAGGTATTGAAATTTGCCGTTGAATGACGAGGATTTTTTCAATTCTGAGTACTTTGGAGGCAATTTGGTCGGTGCCTGAAATGTTTTGAATTGACTGCACGTCATCTAGCATTGGCTCCTGCAGCTCAGGCGCTCGTCTGAAAGGATGTTTATAAAAAAAAAAAAATCTATAACTGTCACAGTGCTCCTACTCAGGCCAATGTTTACGTTTCTTGCTCATTTTTTATTCTCGCTGTAAACACAGAATTCCTCCAGACTGTTGTGCACATGATTCTGTGAGCCTCCACAGACGTGTGTGTGTGTGTGTGTGTGTGTGTGTGTGTGTGTGTCAAGGAGAAGGGAAGTGGCCCCTCTCGTCCTCCTGGCCATTTTGGCTCTGCAGAAAACTGCCAAATCAGCTTTGGCTTGAGGCAACGATCACCTTTTGACCCACTGCCTTCTCCCACTGTGTGTTTAAATGGAACGCATTGTATCACCTTAAAAAGACAAAGAATGAAACACCTTATGATTTATAGATTCTAGTCTGGACGAAAATTTACAGGAGACACACTCTGCTCTGGTTTCTTTGTGTCTGTGTTCCTGTCTGTCTCTAATTTCTCAGTCGAATACCCGTGTAATGAATGTTTTTTTTTCTCACGGCTAAATTCAAACACTGTGTCTGTATCCTTATGTTTGGTCTGTGTCAATCTCACATTCTCTCATTCCACAACTCCTGGCCTCTCAAGGGCCCCTGTGGTATTGCTCATCCTCCCACTCCAAACAACCAGTGTCCTGTCCGCCCACACTCACTAGACCGGGTGGACAACCTTGTCTCATGTATCTCAGTGTCAGACCTTTTGATTGTTAATCCTCCCCTCTGTTATCGTATTCTTTCTGTAGGAATATACATATATTTCTGTTTTTATTCTTGTCTCAGCCAAGCCTCACTCCAGGATGAAGTTGTTTTCACTCTTAGGTGCAAAAATCATATAACCAAAGTGGAAAAAGAAGGAATCTGAATAACTCATACTTGCATTTCGTTTTCTTTTTTTTTACCCCTCTGCAGCCTTCAGTCGAGCCCCCATCCCCATGGCGGTGGTGAGGAGGGAGCTGTCGTGCGAGAGCTATCCCATCGAGCTGCGCTGCCCGGGCACAGACGTCATCATGATTGAGAGCGCCAACTATGGCCGCACCGATGACAAGATCTGTGACGCAGACCCAGCACAGATGGAGAACACGCGGTGTTACCTGCCGGATGCATACAAGATCATGTCACAAAGGTAAGACACAAACGCATTCATTAGTTTGACAGATTTGTATGAATTTTGGTAAATGGTCTTAACCTGGCCAATGTTGAATTCAGGGGCGGAGGGCTTCAGTTGTACATAACCAACACTGTGTTCTTGTTGTATTCAAATGTTGATCGTCCATTGGCTAGAGCTACTGTATGGCTTGCCCACTTTGTAAGTAGCCCACCAACAATGTTAATGGAACATCTTCTTGCTTCCATAAATACATCCAAAAATGGTTAAGTCAAGGTATCCATTAGTCTTAAAGGTTTCACTTTTTTCCTTTTAAATTTAAAGCCAAAATAACTATTGTTTATTATGAAAAGTTGTTCAGTTTTGAGACAATCCTGCATGGATTTAGCAGTTCTTCTTTCTAGATCCGAGTCAAGTTTTTTTCCTTTTAATGAGAAGTGTGAGCGTATGTTTGGCCCGGTTCTCTAGACTACTTTTTGCAATTTTTGCTGAAGATAACAGGATTTAGGAAGTAAACAAATCATTTATCAATATTGTTAAACCAAAGACAACTCCCAAGTTCTTTAGGGAAGAAGCAGAGTCGTTTTATCTCTATTTGGTATCTGATAGAATCTGGACAGTATATCATAGTTATTTATGTCCTAGCACAAGTGATAAGGAGAATACAAAGTTCAGTTTGACTTTGATATACAGTGTATCTAGGATACCCTGCATGATTTAAAATAAATGTTCTCTGATTCTGTCAACCTTTTACAGTTAGGGTAAAGCTCTTCAATATTAAGTCATTTTAATGCTCTGTAGATTATGACGACAAATGACAATAATAAAAAGAAGCTGTTTATAGTCCTCATTCAGAACGATGGAGCATAAATATTTGCATGTATGAATATGTACACACACAAAGCCACACTTACAGTCTTTAAACATAATTGGCTCAATCTTTAGTTAATGACAGATTCTGCAATTCACTCCTGAGTTTGGCTAAAATGGATGTGAATGCGGCTTTCCTGGAGACTTGTTCATGAAACAACTTGGGCAATAAATATGAGGACTGGCCCTTTAGCAAAAACCTGAAAACACGGAGCCATGCATATACAGTAAAGTCACATGTGTTTAAATGAATAGAACAACCGTCCTCTGGCAAGGTGTGTTGTGTGGCAACATAGCCCTGTTAATGATTAATTGGCTCAAATATTCCAATAAACCTTACCTACCTGGCGTCTAATCTATATCAGTCATACATTTTCTTTGACGCAAATCAATGTCCATTTGAAAAGATATGAGTATGTTATTTGGCAAAATAAAAAAGATGCGCTCGATGAGCTTTGCTGCCACATGTGAGACTAGTTGTCAGATTTGTGATGCGGTTGTGAACAAACCAGGACCTGGAGACCTATTTGTCAGGTCGGACAGAGTGTAGTCTCACCCCGCTTTTTTTTTTTTTTTTTTGCAGTATAATAGATTGGTGACATTAAGGTAATATATACACAAGATTCAGGGTTTTAACCAAGTGGCCTGGATTCAAGAGAATCTATAGAGCTCCAGACAGGTTTGGAGTGAACATACGTATGGTCCATCTTAGCTATTTGTTGACTTATTGCAGCACTTAGAAAGGATGGACTTTATCTAAATTGCTGGTCCGTGTTAACGTTTGTCTACCTCTTTTTATTTCCGAAGCTTTAGTTTCACATTGGACGGACCCTTATGAGAATACTAATGGACCTTTTGGGCTTTTTCTTTTAACATTTGCTCTTAGCTTTTTTAGTTTGGTTCCATACATAAAGTTCAGATAAGCCGCTGTGTGAAAAGCAGCTGATAGTAAAAAGTGGTAGTTTGAAACTTATTGTCAGATAATTGATGCACCCCCGGTGGCTCCCTTGTTCTCCAGCCGCCCACTCAGACTAAAAATCCCTGCAGGGATGAATCAATGGGTCCTGCTACTGTCAACAACACAAAACTAACATAAAGTACCAGGGAAAAGCAAGTCTTTTTAGCATCTTGTTGCTACCAGGGGCGTTTCAAAGATGCTAAAAGGTAAATACAACCCACAATTCAGAGCCAGAGCACTTTGTCTTGGAAGAGGAAGTTGCAAAGTGGATAAAAGGTGTGGGTGGTATGAATTGAGAAAGGGTGGTGAAGGGAGGGGGCCGAAGCAGGGATGGGGTGAGAGGATTCAATGATATTTGTGGCTGTAGCAACGCAGCTACACATTAGCATGCGGAGGTTAGCACAACAAGCGAACGCCACCCCCGACTATTTCATTGTAGAGCTGTCAGAGCCGTTGCTAGGCACCCGCGCCTGAGCTCATTAGGGTTAAAAAGAAAACGAGAGTGAAACAGAAACAACCAATCTGAACAGAGAAAGTCTTCCACAACTTGTGGTTGGGCTGAGGTTGCAGCCAGGGCCCAAAGATTTGACTTCAAATGCATTCTGGATGATTTCAGCAAGGACCATGTGATGAATGAAAGAATGTACTTCAAAACAATGTCTCATTTTGATGTCTTAGGTTAATTACAGTGTTTATTTCTCTTTAAAAACTACATTTGATGTGCCTTGATCCGATTTGTAACCTATAAGCACATGATTTTGTAAATCTTAAATGTATTAGCACAGATACTTATTCCTGCAGTAGCTTGTCTTCTTTATAATCTCCAATGAGTAGACATCAGCAAAGATGCAAGGGCACTCTATCATTAATATTTTAGCTTGAGTGTCCTCTCCCGTCTCACTCTTTCCTGTCTCCTCCCCCCCCCCCCCTCTATTGATCATGCAGTATGTGTACATGCACACTATAACCCAATCACTGGAAACAACCCAAACAGTGGAACAGTGTGATTAAAGCATTTACATGGTTTGCAGTAACCCAATGAGTTGTTTGATTACTGGGCTAATGTCTTAAATTATGTGTTGTGCACTACTACAGAATACAGAAAGAAGACAGAAAATGGATGGATTTATTAATGTTTGTTTTTGTGGTGGTGAATTAGCATTAATACTGTTAACTGTTTGTATATAGACCCTATAGCCTGATCGCATACAGGACTTTTAAGGCAGATTCAAACATTGTTATTTAAAAGCAGCAGGAAAAAAATATTCACAAATGTCACCTGATAGCTATTATTGTCATATAATCACATATCATAAAGATACAGTTTTGATACGGCTCCCTTAAATAGTTTTTTGTAGCAGCTACAGTTTATACACTGAAAAAGACGGTTTAAAGTTAGAAAAGAAAGTTGTCAATGCAATCTGGTGGACAAATTATGTGATGCCAACAATGTGTTATTATAGGCAGACATTTATACATACAAATATTATATATAAAAATTATTTATCTTATGTTGACCAATATTCTCAGCTCAGTAGATTTACCAGCCAGGCTCTAACCAACACAGTGCTTTGCATCGGATTTACTGTGACGTCTCTGAGTGTTCAAAATCCAAACGTCCTCTGTAATAGTTTCATAAAGACACACACTGTGGAAAGTTCAGGTAGGCAGAGTGATGCAATCTGCAAGGCATGTTGTAATATATAAAACACTCTTAATATGAATGGGACTCAAGTTGTGCTGCTCAGGGGGTTGACCTTCTCACGGCAAGGTGGTGACAATGTGATATTCTAATGATTTGTTTTAAATGAAGCTAAGTCTACCCCGTCTATAAATGATCTCCCACTCTAAGACAATTACAGGCTGTGTCCCATTTTAATACTACACACTATTTCCAAGCAGGTTTGTGAGTATGTGGTGTCTTTACACAGTTTTTTTTTTATTGTCCCTCACTACAATTCACTAAGGAAATGGTGGTGTTACTCATAGCTTTCACACAAACACATAGATACATTGCTGATTGTGGTGAAACCAGCTCCTGGGGAGATCTTAGAAAACAAGTGTTAAAGTGTTCATATTATGCTTTTGGGCTTTTTCCCTTTCTTTTGTTGTGTTATATATGTTTTTGTGCATGTAATAGTTTTACAATGTGATAAAAGCAGAAAGTCCACCCCAGAAGTACTTACCATCTTCCAGAGAAAACACTGTTCACCAACTGCTCCAAACAGCTCTGTTGTAGTTCAGCCTTTACTTCAGAGATGAATGTCACACGTTATAATGCTCGCCTAGCTGCTAGCATGGCACGCCCTCATACTCTGCTTCTGACTGGCTAGTAGTCCTCACCTAGGTACTGTCAGGGCACGCCCTCATACTCTGCTTCTGACTGGCTAGTAGTCCTAACCTACAGTAGGTACTGACAGGGCACGCCTTCATACTTTGCTTCTGACTGGCTAGCAGTCCTTACCTAGGTACTCTACATGTGCGACTCCCAACAAAGATGGAAACGAATTGAGATGTCTCACTCTGTTGCTAAAACAGAGAGTTCAATTGGCAGATTAAATTAATTTTAAAATTAATTTCCTGTAGGTAGAAAATTGTAAAGCATGTTGATTTATTCTACTTAAGGTATTCTACCTGCTATTATTGTATACTAAATACTGTATACATTAAATATGTAGTATAAAAATGGGACACAGCAGAGACAGTAAAGGATTTGTGACTAATCTAATCATGTTTAATTTAACAAACAGGTTAAAGTGTAATAATCTGAGCATTACCTTAAAATCAAATTAGCATGCTTCTGAATGCACTGATAGTATTTTTCCTCTTGTGGGACTCTTCCCCCTTTTTTCCCCTCGCCTGTGTACCACCTGCCTCTCCTGCTGGCACCAGTTAAGTCGTGGAGACTGGCGAGCATGGTAGTTAGCATTCACATCCCGTCTGAAGATGAGCCACGCTGCTGCCGGCTTATTCTGTGTGCCAGACTCGCATCCATCACCGGCAAATGCCCAGCCATGTCACCGCCTCTCGCGAAC
This sequence comes from Etheostoma cragini, assembly GCF_013103735.1. Classification (NCBI taxonomy): domain Eukaryota; kingdom Metazoa; phylum Chordata; class Actinopteri; order Perciformes; family Percidae; genus Etheostoma; species Etheostoma cragini. The sequence goes on along the minus strand of NC_048425.1, from coordinate 13,491,473 downwards.
TGTCAATATACATTTAGGCAGCTCAATCCCCCTGCTCCCCCAGCCTCCAAGAGTGCTCCTTTGAAATTCAGCTTTCAAACCCAAGCACTACTTTTTTTCCAGTTTAGCCCACTCATTAAGGTGTATACTGGGCCACTTCAGCAAGGTGTTTGCTTCCATTACAGTCTTTTAAGCGAAAGCTAATAGCAGCCTCTATCTGAGTGATAGCACACCACTGAGCTTGTGAGTGCTGTAATGCATCCCAAAATGAAGGTTGTCTCGCACCATGCTGTGACAGGACAAAATGAATGGCTCTCTTTCATTAGCCGTTCCTCCCTTTGTGCTGTGAGCATCATGGCTGTGCAGAATCCATAGCCTCTGGATAAACACATCACCTATAGGTGGTGCCGTGTTGCAAGCTAGATGGAGGCTAATGATGCTGTAATTGAAACATGCTATCAAGGATTAATTCAGCACAATTTGAGTCCATTTGCATTGTGTGTACACACACACTGCAGCCTGTGGTTTTTGCAATCATTGCTATTCTCTTGTGGGCTATTTTTGAAGCTTATTGTTTCGGAGCTGAGGCGTCTGTTGATTCCGTCTCGCTCCAAAGCACGTGCAGATCTAGTGCCATTTCCCACTGTGTGAAATCACTGGAGAGGCCGGGCACTTGTGCTATCAAACAGCACTGACCCTTTTCTCATCAGAGTCCCAGTGTCTTCTCTCCTCCCTCTTTTTCTGTTCCCCTTTTCCTTTCCCCAAGGCTGTGTGGCCTTCACGGCCAGTAATTACAGGCTATATCAAAGCTATATATCACCTTATATCTCAGTAGACCTCAGCAGGCACCTTAAGGGACAGCTGATAGTATTGTGGCAGGCCTGTGCATAACCTCTGAAGGAGAAAGGCAGGTCAGGAAGGTGCAAACCCACTAAACAGACACGCACACACACACACACACACACTCACACACACACACTCCCTCTTTTGTCCAGACTCTACTTTTTGTCTTTTGTATCACTTTCATTTCTTTTCTCCTCAGCTCTCTGGGATTCTTTTCAATGCTTTGTCATCATACTTGTTATTTTAAGGAACAAAGAAGAACAATACTTTTTTTTTTTTCTACTAGCATTTTGTGTTTTTGCACATGACACTAATGATGAAGGTTAATAGACACCACAGCTGGATGAGGCTCATGAGGACGATAAAACTAAATGAGCGCAACCTGTGATTTGAACCTGCTGGCCTTGTGACAGTTGACATTTGACAGCCTTCCTGTTAATGATGTTTATGTGGAAAATATATGCTTCCGGGCCATTATTTACTTCAGCACACTTGGGCTGAAAGGCACAAGACAAATGACTCCTCTCCCGTTGGATGAAAACATGTGCTGACAGAAGGACAAGAATGATTGAGGAACAAGAAGGGGAAAGCAGATGGGAGGATCTTTTCTCCTTTGGCGGTGATCTTTCCTATATGTACCAGTTCTCATTATCCTTGGCTTCTGACCTTATTTCAGACTTGAAGGATTTGATGAGATATTAGTTTAAGCAGGAGAGTAGGATTAACTCAAGAATCCCCTTCGGCTTTTTTTTGTGTGTGCCCATCTTCATTTAAATCCTCTCATCTCAAGCAGCATGTTGTGGGTGTAGGTTTTCTGGGAAGAAAATCTAAATTCTGAGGTCCATGCATTGCCCAGTGGCCAAAAATACTAAGGCAAGAAAATCAAGGTTAAGTTAAAATAAATACTGACCCTTAGTAGAATATGTAATGTACAATTGCTATTAACTAAAAAATGTATACTGTTTATGATGAGAAATTAAAAAAAAAAAACATTCCTGAAGCAACCAAAGAAAAAATACTCAATCCAGCTGAAATGTATACAAAACACAAACATGACAGTTCCAAAGAGCTTAAAAACACAAGCTCATGCCTACCTGTCCTCGCCTGCCCTGAGCTCTGAGGGGGGTTAGGCACATATGAGAGTGTGACCATCTGCTTCATATTCTCCCACACATCCCTTCTTTTGGTTTGGTTTTCATTATTTGATCATAGTATACAGACAAGATACAATAGTGTTGTATCAAAAGTGGAATAATTGCTTTGTAATATGTCAGCATAAAAAGCATCCTGGCTGTGTGCATGTACTCAGATGAGTGTGTTATTTATCATTAAAGGCAACATAGATAGCATCATTTGAGTAATGGAGGTGCACTTGTCGCAAGGAGTACGGCTCAGCCTGTGCAAACAGTTTTATTGGTTGGGGAGAATAAGCCTAATGATGTCATCGGGGTTATTTTTCATCGCTTTTTAACATAACACCAGCCTGCATTAAAAACTGGAGATGTGGGGTTCAAAAGAAGTGGGCATAAAGGAAGCAGTGGGGATCTAGCGAAAGGTGCTATGAAGTTGCAAGATGGGTAGGATATTATGTCCTTGGAGCTTGACCCAAATAAAAGTCAGGATGTCTAATCCTCTGGTGGTTCAAATGAGACCAACAGGCTTATGGAAGTGCAATGCTAAATTGCTGAACTTCCCCTAGTCTTCTTCTTTTTTTCTTTTTTTTTTTGCAGCATTAATGTCTTTGTCTTTGACTAATGTGTTGTCTTTTGTTTCATTATTCATTAACGAAAGTGGAAACACATTCATATTCATAGAGTAGCCTTACATACTTAATATAGTCTTAATATAAGCAAATAGACAGCTGCCATTGACATTAAGACAGAGCTTATCATGCTGAGCAGATGTGAGCGTAATACCATCATTGCTCATGCATGACCCCCAAAGCTCTAACAGAAGTGGCCTTCCTTGTTTAAAAGTCAAGGTTTGCATAAACATTTAACTCTCCAAACAATGGGATGTCAAATGAATTAATGCATGACTTTAGTGCAAATATCACGCAGGTGCAGCTTTAAATTAAAGGTTCTATTAGGCAGACTGTAATAAAAGGGGCTCTGTAGTACTAAATCATATGGAGTGATCCACTACCACTTCTACTTTAATTTCTACTGGGCATCCCAAAACTATAACACAAAATATATATTATTGTGCACAGTTAGCACGCGAACAGCGTGTTAGATTGTTCTGAGTGCACATGTTGCATCAGTCACCCCGCAGAGTTTCAACGAGCTCCTGATTACAAGCTTTTTCTACCATCCTTTGTTTATTCATGCAGGAATCATTAGTTTGTCGTGCTTACTCTTCATTGGAGGCTGTTTTGCCATGATACAATTATGTGTTGAGCACCTGACAATTACAGAACAAAAAGATGACCAATGCGCGCAACGGGGGACAATCGCCTGTTGTAATAGGATGAGCAAATAGAGAATGGTGGGTGGTTCTCCACTCAGCATTAATATGCAAAAGGGTATTAATAAAAGCTCTGGCAGAGAAAGACGATAAAACTCCCTTTCCCTATGAAGCAAACACGATGAGGAATAAACACATTTGGAAGTTGATGATTACTGTAGGAATTTAAACAACCTCTCCATCTCTGCCTGTTCGCCTCGTGCCCTTGCATATTCCTTTTTGTAAAGACTTTTTAAATGAAAGCGTTTAATTTCTTCCTCATTCTTTTCTTTTCCTGCTTTGGATGACATCACCTGACATTCATTATCCTGTTTCATTTTTCAGCCCCTTCCAGCCTCCAACCCTACTTCAATCCTCTTTGATAAGACTCTGCCGCATTCAATTTTGGCCAATTAGTAGCTGCAAATTTCAAGCCTGCAGCCCATTCAGTCATTTTGGGTCTCCAGACGTGGACATACAAGACTATGTGGTGATTAGACGGGAAAGGAAGCCCGGCTTGGCAAATGGGATTTGGATCTCTCAGGAGATAGAGATAAAAGAGGAGCGGATTGACTCTAACCAAGCCAGTGGTTTGAATCGACCATAACGGTGTCCATTTTTGGATTCTTGAACACAATTCCCCGTAGACTTTGTTATGTCTCTGCAAGTTAAGCGCTTTGCTGAAGAATCCAGAAGTTTGGAAGTTTTCAAAAACATTTGTAGTTTGGCCAGCCTTTATATAACCCTCAGGAAGACTCAGCTTAGTCATAAGGCCTGCTGGTGTCAGATTAATAGCCGTCATAGTGGTGGCTCACTAAACATGGCATTTTATATTGTGTTAAAAAAAAAATGGAAGTAGGAGGCCTCAGTCCATTTGGCAGCTAGGGGAGTGAGTTTCACTTGGATGAGTGCAAACAGTAAAGAAAGGGCTAATTCAGACAGGAGCAGGTGGTTAGTCAGAGTGCAGGGAGTCGACTTGGCTTTTTCCTTCCCTCTATCTGATATTTGCCCTTCTCTTCACGCCATAGTCTCTCATCCTTGTTCTTCTAGTTTTCTTCTACTTCTTTTTTTTTATTGTCAGGTGGGAGCAGGCAGCATCCAAATTTGATGTCTCTTGCTTCTGCCCTGAAGCGGGGAATCCATTTTTTTCCCCAGCAACATAGAGGGAGCATGCAACTTTAACAGACCTTTAATAACTTTCCTGGCTATTCATCATCTCCCCCTAAAGATAAAAACAACATCCTTTCATGCTGATTCATGGATCAGTGTCCTCCTCCGATCCCCTGTGTCTACCACTTTGCCATAAAAAAGCCTTTTTCTTCTGATGATTGTCCTTCAGATTATCATCTAAAAGTGTAACCTAATTTGAGTACATTTTTATGTTGAATCATGCCAGGTGTACACTATTTATTGGAAGAATTTTCCTTTTACCACTACTTTCTACTCCATCCATTGGTATTTTAGCACCCTGGGTATTGTCTAAATACTGAGGTATTATTTAGGCGGAACAATGGAATATTGCTGAATCTTTTTAATAGACTCTTAAATTAGACATTCCCAAATGATTAGTAACATTTAGATAAACATCAACAACACATTGTATTTTGTTATCAATTTCTTTATATTTCAGGTGAGATTACACATTGATGGATCGCTAATAAAGCATGTTCACAAATGTACAGTACATGCATAAAACTAGTGATAAACTACACGAGAAAACAAAACATAACAGAATATATTAAAAACCATAAAATTAACATATTTTTAAATTTGAAAGTGAGTCCCAGTACTTCCTAAGCAACGCATTCAAAGTAAAAATACTCAACAAATGAAAAAGTTCCATCGCTAAAGGATCTCGGGCCTGTTTGTTCCCACTTGTCTTCACCCTATATATACATCCCAAAACCCTGTTGTTGCCATGGGCAACAGCTGTGTGAGTCATCATCTTCCCTTTAACTTTGCTGGCAGAAATAGCATTGTATTTATAATTGCTGAAATGGATTTTGAATGGCTGAAAAATGTTTTACAGCAGAATTATGATTGTAATAGTTTTGATTCAATTTGATAGGGGTGAGCAGGCAATTTATCTTCCTAAAAAAAAAAAAAAAAGGTCCACAACTCTCTCTGGATAGTCGTGTAAACAGGATTATTGTAGGGAATTGTCTGTTTATGCAATCATATAAAGAGCTTAAACAAACTGCTTCCGTCTGTTGGCAGCAGCAGCGCTGTCGTTGCATATAAAAGTATGCATATCTAATTGAACCAACCTTATTAGTCAATTGAGTGAAACAAAGGCAAATAATTCATTTTAACAGCATGATTAAGCACCACCACCCACCTACCCCCGCCCCAGTAGCTCACTCTACTGACAGTGTTATGATCAAAACAACGTCTACCTTTAGATGCACTCTTGCTGAAAGTGATTTAGTGATGGTCGCCATCATTACTTTCATGATTATTTCTTTTCTAGTGTCCGTGCGGCAAGAAAGATGCAAACTCTCGGACCAATTTTTCAGTGTTGCATCAATGGTTGAACATGGTTTGGGTCAATGGGAGCCATTGGCTTCAGCTATGAGACCGTCGTCCCAATCAGTGGAGCCAAAGCTGGACACTCCCGGACTTTGGTGAACTGATATTTCTCATATGTAATTTTACTTTCACCCTTGTGTTGTCTTCCCGTCGACCGTGCAACTTTTTGTTTTTCTGGGTCAAAATTCAAACCTTTTTTCCAGCGTTTTGGTCATCTTTTTCAAAACCTTTGTTGCTTAACCCCCTGATGTTTTTGTCAATTTTTTTCTGCTCCTTTTGACATTTTTGTGGGGTTTTTCACACACATTTCTAAAGCTTTTTTAGACATTTTAGTCAAATTTTTTTTTGAATGCTATAAAATTGAACAAAACATCAACATTTTAAGAAAGCAGTGGGCTGATCATTTATTTTACTTGTGAAGAGTGTTATGTGGAACAATCCGTGTGATTTTTCTTAAAATATGGTTGAAAGACAATTTTCTTATACAGATTTCTTTTTTTTTTGAATGGGTCAAGTTTGACCCGAGGACAAACTCCCCTACCGATAATGGGACCAGGGACCCATGTAGTGTGTGAATCTCCAGTATGATAATTCACTTAGATTTAATTGTCATGTTGTCTTCGGTCAAATTTGACCCGTTTTCAAAGTTTCCGTAGCAGCAATTTGGATTTCTTTCAACCGAACTGATTGTTCCATGAAACGCTCTGAAAGTCAAATTAAGGATCAGTTCACTAGTATCATTGACTTTTGGGTGTTTTTGTTAAATTGTATAGCATTTCTATGATTAAACTTTGACAGTCTGTGATCATCCATCAACATCCTCCACTCTTAAATATTAGTCAAAATGATTCACACTTTCTTCGTTTTTTAACTCAAACGTTAGATTTAATTTCATAAGCTACCAGTATAAAAGGTTTAGTGACCAAAAATTCCAAAAAATAGTGGTAATAAGTTGTTAGTGCACACCGGTGGAAGAAAAAGCACATAAAATGTCGAACAATGCTACAAAAAAAACCTTTTTAACAGAAAGAAAGAAAAAAAAGCAGCAAAATAAGTGACAAAAACCATTTCAAAAAAAGTATTCATATTCAATTTTGAACCAGAAGGACAACACAAGGGTTAAGGGTGCCCTAACTTTCAGCCCTACTGTACTACCGATGTTGGGACCTGGAATCATTTCTAAGAGTCCAACTCCTTGGTCCCACAATAACAGGACACGGTTCTAGTTTTTAGTTTTCCCTTGCTTTAGTACAACTCTGGATTCCCAACATGTGTCATGCATATTTAAAATGGCTGATTGCTGTTTCTGTCTGTTATTGTGTCAATGTAAAGAGTGATGTTTGTCAACTGGCTTGGTTGATGTTGCACATTGCTTGAAAATGACTCAACTTTGAGACTTTAGGCTGCAATGAGGTACTCCGGTCCAACTGAAACCATAGATGGCTCAAAGCGCTTTGCTGGGAAAGCCTCTAGTGGTTGCTCAGCCCAGCATCGCAAGAAACTTTCTACCTCTCTTAATCCTGCTATCATCCCCTCTCTCTGTCTTTCTCTCTTTCCTCTCAATTACTGATTGACTACGAATCCCTTTTGCTCTCCTTGGTACTCTTCTTCAAATGGCTCCGTTTCTTTTAAATCACTTTAATGTTTCTCTTTTTCTTTGTGGCTTTGTCACAGCACCCTTTTTCTAATGAGCTTATGCCAGGCATGAATGAGTCGCCACAATCCATGGTGTCTGGGTGCTGTACCTGCGAGGGCAGTGACAGTGGGATCTACATTCTCGCCACATGCCCTCTAACCTTGGCAAGCCGAAATCACAAGAGCGAGAAAAGGAGCTGTTTCACCTTGTTTCCTTCGGGACTCTTTTATGGCTGCACGCGTTAAGCACCTCACAAAGGACCTGTTTTAGTAGCCTGGTCTCATTCACCAACAGTCACTACTACCATCTACTTCCCCCCATTCCGATTTGGCAAGACAATCGAACTAGAATTGTGATCTTAAAGGGGCACTTACAATTTTGGAATCCTATTTCCTCTTTATCTAATTAGATCTCAAAGTAGATTGTGTCTTGAGTCTTGGTAGATTTTTTTATTGTTTGAACATGAAAGCTTGGAACTTTAAATCCTAATCAATTAAAATAGTGGTATTATCCCTCTGTTTAATCTCTGGCTGCTGGATCCACCTGCATGGTTAATACGAAATGAAAAGCTAAAACATAATGTGTCAATCTTTAAGATGAAAAACTGATGACCGCCCATAATCAATTTTTCATAACCCAGTTGTATAATTCACTTTGATCTAGCACAAGCAGCTGAATATGCATAGTTTGTACCACTTGAACTCTACATATCCAGTATCCATATGGAAATACTCAGCAGTAGGCTTGCATCTTGAGGGATTCTTTTAGTTGGCATGACTTCCAGGGGGTTTAGAATTCATGAAAGTATATGAAATTTAGCATCCCTTGTCCCATTAAGTGAGTAACATGGTTTACATTTTTCTAAAAACACCATCAGGTTAATTGGCCATTTATCACCAACGACATTCTCACTTGATGGCGCTTGGAGATATTTTGACCGGCCTCTTTCTAAAGTTAACCTTTGTCACTGTTGTACAGTAGAAGCACTGTGTCTGAGTGTCTGTACTCACCGCATTGAAAACACCTACTACCCAAATTGTTTTCAAATCTGCAGAAAGTAGAAAGCTAAAGCAAAATGCACAGGCATATACATCCGCGGAACAGCCAATAGGAACGCCCCCTCTTTCTGAACGGACCTATGATTGGCCCAAATCTTGCTTCACAGGCTAGATTTTCTAAAGCCTGAAAACAGAGTCAAGTGGAGGCACAGAAGTCTACTTTTCTCCCAGACCACTTGAATTAAAAATATACTCAAAGATAGTTATGGACGGCACAGCTTTTGGGTCAAGTCAGTTCTCAAGGTCTTGGTATTTTTCTTTCAATGTGGTAATAATGTTTTCTTACAAAACTGAGACCCATCTGTGGCCTAAGAATTAATATTTGAGGGATATTTCTGTGCACGGCCCGTCTGACACTGTCTTATTTAGTTTTTATTGTTTATTGAATTTGCACAGTTCAAATGCCTTCAGGGAGCTAAGTCTCAAATAAATCAGCCACACCGAAGTCTCTCTCAAGACTAAGTGTCAACTACGCTGAAATAAAATCTCTGCTTAATTGTTTTGATTTAATTTTAATTTTTGAAAATGTAAGAATATGTTGTATACACAGCATCAGAAACGATTTTTTCATTAAGCCAGCATTTCTCATACTTGTCGTTTTTATGCTGCAAAATTCTCCCGCACTGTAGTTTTTTTTAGATGTGCTATCTGAAATCTACAATATATTTCAAGCTTTTGACAAAACAATCTCACCTCAAGGTCTATTTAGTACAGTAGGTTTCTGAAGCATTTGATTTGAATTGATTTGAAAATTCTCACACAAACCCATCTGTAAATCAGGTGACCCCATTTTCTAGTGTCCACAACCCCCCTTCACTCCCTCACATTCATTGGCACACACGCTTCTGTTGAGGGTTTTGTCTGTGTTTAGAATTTCTCCTTCTGGCCCCGCACTTGCTTGTGAAAGCTAATTATGCCGGCCAATCTTCTGACCGGGGAGCATGTCAATATTACACAGTGGGGGAGCTCTCACTCAACCCGCCCTGCATTCTTATTCATTTGCTTTAATTCCATTTATGCCCTCTTCAGCCACTGGACCGAGGTTGTTCCTGACTATTGTGTGATTTTAAGGAAAGTGCTTGTAGTTGCCACAGAGCAATGCTGCAACATAAAGGAGAGTAGCTTGTAGCCCTGCCCACTCAACATTTGCTTAGAACACGTTCAAAAGGGCTGCGTATAAAGCTGGAGAGGGACTTTTGTGGGTGCCGACATGGACCTAAATGTACATGGTCATTGAAGTGGGGGCTGCAGAGGGTGGGAGCTGAATGGCTGTAGTGGAGGTTGTGAGGCTCCTTTACAGTATGTGGTGTGATGCAAAGCTCTGGATGTTATGAAATCTGTGTCATTGGAGCAAAGAGGTAGAAGAAAACACAGAGAAAGTTTGGAAGGGAGAGAGAGAGACAGAGACTGTTTTTATAGTTAGAGAATGATGGTTTATCTCAGACACTATTGCATCCTTTTGTTCCTTTTTGCCTCCTGGAACTGTCAACACATAATCGGGTTTCTCATGTCACCTTGAAAAGTTGATGGAATTAGCGCCCACTGTTCCCTGATACTGTTGTTTACAATGCTGTTTACTTGCAACATGGACATCTGTCCGTGTTTGATTAGTTGCAAGATCAGAATTTGAATTTGCCGACGGGTTCTTATGTCTCAGTGTAATGTTTGGTATTTGTATAATAAGAAATATTTGATCACAGAAAAATAATTAGAATTTGCCTTTCCATGGATCGGTTTGACAACACAGAAAACAAAGCCGTCCCATGGGTCACTGTTGTTGGTCTTGGTCTATGTATTTAGTACCCATATTCTGCTCATTTTCAGGTTCCTAATTGTAATTTGAGGTTGTACCAGAATCGCTTTACATGCTTTCATTTTCAAAAAACACCATAATTTTGTTGTACTGCACATTGCTGCAGCTTTTCTTTTCACCATGTGCGTTGAGCGCTCTATTTTAGCTACAGAGTGAGCCATCACACTTTTATCCCATCTTTGTTGGATGTCGCACCTAGCTAGAAGCTAGCGTTGGATGGCTAGAATGGCTAGCGGTTAGCCACCTAGTTCTCAATGGCAAAACACTGTTACAACCCACACGGGTTTACCTTAATCTACAAAAGAAACTGTATGGAACTACTTACATGTCCCTCGTCCAAAGATATTCCACGCAAAGTTTGAGTGTGCCATTGTACTGACTGAAGTCGGAGAAACAGCTAACTGTTGTGATAATAGCTAATCTGGTTAGCACACACCAAATGTTTCGGCCGATGAAGTAGATACCCCTGCCGATTCTGACAAGCTCACCTAGAGACTTTGTATGCGCGTGGGAGCACCCAAGACACAAAATAACACCCCAAATCCCAGAAAAGGGGATTTTTTTCATTATATGTGCACTTCAAGAAGGTACCTCAAATGTTTCCTTCGCTGTTACATCTGAGGCCTTTCTCATGATGCAAGTCCACATGAAAGAGGTGAGGATTGTGCAAAAAGCATAACAGCAGTATATTTAATAAAATATAAGATGGAAGTGTTGGTTAGAATACAGTTTAAAAAGAAAGGTAGAAAACAATACAATATTTAAATAAAAATGGCATGAATAATTGAGTAGCGATGCACTCTTCTTATGAAGCAAGTTTAGCATTTGTATAATAGTAAAGACTCCATCATCTGTTTTACTTACTACATAGACGTCACTCAGAGCTCTTTTTTACATCGATGTTAAAGCAATATTTCTTTTGGAATGCCTGATAAATGGTTGTGCCAATTTAACCACAAGCCTGGGCAAAAACATTCGCTTGGAGGTTTGGTGTGCGGCATTAAAAACCATGGCAACATAGCTCGGTTTGAACTTAAGATGTCTTTGTGAGAAACAGTGAGGGTTAAGCCCAAAGTTAGCTTGCCTATCCACTAATCCTGCTTTGTGAGACAGGCCTCAGGTCATAATAAACTGAAATGATGGAATTAGGTGAGGATAACACATGTTCTGTTCTGTACAACAGCACAACAAAGTGCGCTCCAAAAAACTGTCATTTTCTTAAAAAGTGATTTGCAAGAAATCCTCTGCTACAAACAGACATTGACACCAAATACATACCAGAGTTGGGAAACAAGCCGAGCAGAAACAAACAGACAGGATGACACACTCTTGACTTTGTTTTGCACCAGAATGTGACTCTCTCCCC
>NC_048425.1:13460151-13479794 GCF_013103735.1 Etheostoma cragini | reverse complement strand
CCATCTGCTCCTCAGGCTGTATCTCAGGAGACCTGTTGGTATGGAAGAGAAGTTAAAAGAAAGCTAAATGTCTTGACTTCCCCTGACAAATTCAGTGGGACAGTGATGCTGCGTGGGGTGAAATACAAGAAACGCCTTGTCACCTTGTAGAGGAAAGGGCCAGAACTATCAGTCATTGTACTTCTTGTTCACCCTGCTTGCACTTCTGGTTTGCCAAACGAAGGCTCTGCATAAATCTGAAGCAGGGACATGAAGTGTTCATGAAGTAGGGCTTACATCTTCCTACACAGTAAGATGTTGTCAAAGTAAAAGTCAACTGATAAAAGAATGATTCCTTTTTTTTAAAGCAAAATCTGTATAGAAATCATAGAATTAAAGAGTCCAGAAGTTGATAATAATCACATTTTTCACAATCACATCTTTAGCATTAAATTAATCTAGTGATAGTTGACTTTAAATCTATGGGTACGACGCTAAAAGAACTGCTAACAGGCTAATTCAACATCATTTTAAAGATGCTGATTTACAGATACAATTTGCAGTTTTCATAGTGTAATCTAAGGGGGACCCACAGTGTTGAACTTTGAGAAGCCCTGGTATAGACTAAATAATTAGTCAAAAAACAAAATTGACAGAATAATCGATAATGAAAGCCGTAATAAACTGTGACATTCACAGATAATGTTGTAATCATCCTCTACAGGTTTATAATATTTGCCTCTATCTTAATAAAGATCTTGCACATTTGAACATACTCAAGGTGTATTTTGCCACAGCTTCCATCCTAACAACAACATAATTGATACATCTAGTACTGAATTAGGGCCTTTGTGCCTTTATGGGCCAGTAAATTACTTTCCTCTCAGACTAAAGTTGTGACTGACAGTACCTTGGGCATATTGACATAGGAGACAGGAGAGTTCAGTCAAGCCCAAGCTTTTAATCCCAGCCATGCTTCCGTCAGGACAATTCCTTAAGACCGGTGGTGACTTCCTGCATGCCAATACAAGCCTGGATCCTTGCCGAGCTATTGACGGCTGACCCCCCCGCCCACCCCACCCTCCTGTATCGGACGCTAAGGTTACTCATAACCCCTGCTTGTCTTTCATTATTGAGATGTGAATGAGGAAGGTCAGGGGGGAGGGGGGCGGGGAGTCATCGATCGGCCAACACAGGAGTATTTGATTGTCGCTTAGGTTGCCAAGACACTCTTTTTCATGGTAACAAAGGTGGCCATTTTGAATATATGAAAAGGTTGAAGTGAGCATGTAAACAAACAGTTCTGCAATGGCTTGTTAAAAACAAGCAAGGTTTTTTGAAGGGTATTTGGTGTCCCACATCCAAGCCTCAGTTACTTCTCTTGAGTGTTTTTTTTTTTTTGTTAAACTTGAAGGATTATGAAACAGCAGCTGGAAAGAGAGATTTATTTAATGCTAAACCTTGTGGCTTGCATAGATAGAGTGGTTTGTTATTATAGGCACCTATTCGTGTCTTTGTTATATGTAGTAATTAGCAGCTTAACACCCTCCTAGAAGCTAAGCACTATGGGTAACCGTGAGTGAAGCAATGCGGTTCTAGGCTTTCAAAAAAGGGCTTTGAAGAAGGAAAGTGCTGGAAGCACATACTGGTCCAAGTCGGACATAGGAAGTTACCATGGTGACAGCGACTGGAAATGAAAAATCTATGGTTAAAGGCAAGCCTCGGTGTTTGTGTGTGTGTGTGTGTGTGTGTGTGTGTGTGTGTGTGTGTGTGTGTGTGTGTGCGTGCACTTGGGAGAGGGAGAGAGATGGCGGGGGGGATCTGTGATACAGTATGCTTATTGATTCGTGTGTTGATTATAAATACAGAGAATGGAGTGCTATTCTTTTTTTCCAGACAAACCTCAGAATTTCCTCCAGTTTTCCAAAATAGGGATTGAATACTGGTCCAAGGAAAGGATTAAAATCTTTTTGTTGTCGCTGTGCGGTGCATGCAGCCACATAAGCTCCCCAAAGAACTCTTTTGACTCAAACCAGCAGCAGCCGTTGCTCTTTGTGCTTAACAAACAGGACTTGATGCCTTGAAAAGTCAAAGCAGTGGCATTTCTGCCTCTCCGTTTTTATTCCCCGTCTGTCAGTCTGAAGGCCAGCACAGCAGTGGCTCCACTGGGTATCTGGCGGAAGAATCTGACGCTCGCTGAGATGCTCTTGAGATGGGCTCAGAATCTCAGCAGGAATGGTTCAAAAGGCTAACCCTGGTCAGCATTTCAATGGGGCCTGTCACTGGAATATATCAGGATGGATTCCTTTATGCTCTAGAAAAACTATATTGAGTGTGCCCATACATGCTTGACCTCAATCTAGCCTCTGATGTTCACGTATGCGCAAAGCCATCACAAATCTTACTTTACCCCTTGCACATCAAATTATTGTTTTCTTCACTATGTGACACATTCATATTCATATGACTACGGTTACAAAAAAAATATATATATATATCCCAATCCTCACTTTTACACATTCCCCCTGGAATGAGGCTTAGTTTAAAATGGGCGTACAGGCTGAAAATCCCATGGGCCTTCACTGGAAGATAAATCAAGCGTCACCAGGAAGATAGGGAGCAGCATCATTTGTTGGCGAGAATAGAAGAATTCATCCAGGAAATCGTAAATCATTAGACGGGCAGGCCCCAGTGAATAAGCCTCACCCACCAAAGAAATCGATTCGTGAAGTTATTGCACATTTCAATCCCCCCTTCTGGAGAGACCCTGTGGGCGTTATGATTTACATACAGATACCCGGAGATTAGACTCTTCCTGTGTTCGACAGAGTGACAGATATTTAAATCATACACTGAGCTGTATTTATTAGTTTACCTTCAATGGAAGAGATGTATTAAAAACATGTTTTTTTTTGTAATGAGCAATGTAGCAATTGATTTCAAAACATGTCTTTATTAACTATTGTCCTGAAGCAAGTGGAAAGAATTTTTCCATTTTATCCAGTTTGACTTAAATAATCAGTTTCAAAACAATACACCCGCTGCTTCTAATGGCGTTATGCATGCAAGTTACATTCCTTTCTACATGAGTTTCCACGTTGAGACTTCTTGTTGTTTTACTCTGAGAACAGACACCCATACAGTGCAAACGCCTCTGCGATAATTGACATGTTACTCTCGGATCAAAAATGAGGGAAGCAGCTACCCCATGGGCAATGATGTTGTGTCACACACTGCATGTTGAGTTGTCAGTCCTCCTCGGCAGAAATCCCTCTTGCCTTGTTTTAAATGAGAGCATTCAGTCAGGGGATATATAGACAGGAAGGCTTGTGCTGGCATTTTACTGAACCATCGTCATAGCTACTGCTATCATATCATATAAATCATACATATCTGCATGGATGATGAAATAATTTTCATGCAGCTCTGGTCCCCAGCCATTTCTCCTATTAAGGCCATAGCATAAAAGCAACGTTTCAAATAAGGGTGCACACCATGTATGGAAAATGTAGGATTACAATAAGCATTACTTGTGACTTCAGTTGATCCCCAGAATAAAGCTAAGAAAATAGGGCACAGCTGGTGCATTATTGAAAGATTTCAACTAATATTTGCAGAACTTGGAATCACTATCATGTTTAAATAAAACATTGTTCTTTGCCCTCTTTGGAGCTGCGCAATTGTCAAGATGTGTATCTCCTGACATCTAAGGAAATGGATGAGGATTATTCTGCAGAATTCTGCTTTGCCCTTTTGAGATAGAACTCAGACACTTATGTCTGTGCTCCATGAGCTCACTTGCCACCTTGAAAGCAGAGCTATGCTGTCCATGTGAATGCATTAATGAAAGCTGTCCAGCATTGATGTCAAAGAGAATTCATCACACATGCTCTATTGTCTTCAGATGAATGGTTGTATATTACCCGTGTTTGACAGAATACAATTGAACTGCAGCAAAATGAACTCTTAAACTCATCTAAATTAGTTGTCATAGAGTGTCAACCTTTAATTGTATAATTTAAAGGTCCCATGCCATGAAAATGTCACTTTATGAGGTTTTTAACATTAATATGAGATCTCCCAGTCTGCCTATGGTCCCTCATTAGCTAGAAATGGTGATAGGTCAAAACCGGGTCCTGGGTGTCCTGCTCTGCCTTTGAGAAAATGAAAGCTCAGAAGGGCCGATCTGAAATCTTGCCGTTTATGAGGTCATAAGGAGCAAGGTTACCTTCCCTTTCTCTGCTTTGCCCGCCCAGAGAATTCGGCCCACCCATGAGAGAGAGACATCATGGCTTTCAATCGAGCAAAGTGGCAGTCGGTCAAGGCTGCGATATAAAAGAGACTTTAGATACAGTATTAGGGGACCACTAAGGTCTATATCAAAGAGACTTCAGATACAGTATTAGGGACCACTAAGGTCTATATCAAAGAGACTTCAGATACAGTATTAGGGACCACTAAGGTCTATATAAAAGCATCCAAGGAGCACCATGTCATGGGACATTTAATCAATACACTTGCAGTATAAACTGTAACTGCTCTCCCCCTATCAAAGTCCTTGATTTACTTAGATCAGTTATTTTTTTTAACTAATGTTGAATTTGGAAGTGTCTCACTCCCCCAGCACTCTACAGCATGAGCCAAATTCATACTTTAATGGAATTTCAGTGTGCACAGCCAGATGGATGTCTCCAGCATGTGCAGAATCACGAATTGACCTTTCGGGTAGAGAGAGAAATTGCATCACCTAGTACCTGTTGTGGCACCAAAATAGATGGATTAATTTCAAAGAGGCTAACTGTGCCGTATGTTTGCAGCAAGATGACTTACCCTTCAAAATAACAAAAGGAGTCTTATTCAAGATTCATGAAATTGTATTGTTGTTCTCAAGTTTGATGCGACCCAAGGCTTATATAAAACTGTATTTTTTTCAACAATTATTACCTTAAAAGAAGAAAAAAAATACAAAGCTATCCTTATCCTGCTGGCAAAGAACAGTTTCTCTCTATAGTCCATTATGGCCAAAATCAATGCTGAATCAATATACTTTACCCAAGAGCTTGCTGACTTTCAATATACTTTCTTTCCCTTTGTTTTAACCCTCCACTTGCACGATCAGAGTAGTTGAAGCAAGCTGTTAGGGCTAAAGGTGAAGTAAACATCTATTGAGAAGCTCAGAGGTTTGTGCTACTTTCCACCATTCAAACTAACTCAGACTAGTATTCACATCTCTAAGATGAATTGAAAGAAGTATTTCACCATTGAAAAGAGGGTATTTTCATTAAACTGGGCTGTCTATGCAGTAGAAAGGCACACACGTTGTTTTCAATAGGTGCTACAGGGCCAGAGAAAACACAGAAAGAGGCTGTGGTATTTTCTTTTGCTCAAGAGGTAAAAAAGACCCTACAATTAATAGGATGCACTGCGCCACGCTGGACCAATTCTGGGTGACATAATGCAAGCACGTCACAGAATAAAAATGGCGGCCGGCTGGTAACAAACAATCTCGTATTGCATTCGAACAGTGCTCTAAAATATGTATCCATAAAGATTTTAGGCAAGAAGTAGTGGTACATTAACATAATCTTGGTTTATATTTGGTCAACGCTGTCTAGTTTTACAGTTTATTCTGAGTTCAAAAGGGGCGACTCTGTTCTCATTCGGCTTCTGTAATTTTTGTAGTTCGAGCACAGCCCTCAAACCAGCAAAAAACAATCCACCAGCTGGTGCGACACCCGTCATCCCGCGGATTTAAGCTGGGAGAGATTACACATACTACCAACATTGTTATGGTACAAAGCTGGTTATACATCGGCGAAGTATCCCTTTAAGATTTAGTACCAGCCATGTGTGCGACAAAGTGGTGCAAATATGAAATCTCTGCAGACCTTCCATACTCAGTTACACCGTGTGTTAGATGATTTAACAGGTCAAAATGCTTTTGATGCAAGTTGGGTTGAGTGACTTCTTTGCGTCTTTTGATCTAAGTCGTGCATGTCTTACAAGAGCTAGGATAGTTTTTCATCCGGACCACAGTTGATCAGCCCCCCCTGGAGTGGGAGGGAAAATGTCTCTACTCTCATGAAACATCCTATGGTTTAGACCTCAGCGAGAGCAGCAGTCAACCTGAGGTAAATAAGTTCCTCCCCAGAAGCATCATGGGAGGAGTGCGTCCCCTGAGGTGATAACCTTTATCTGGCCTTACCTCAAATCCATGGGTTGCCTGTCAAAGTAAGAGCCCAGAAAAGTCGGTGCAACTGAGTCTTAGTTTTGTTTTCTCTTTGGTCCAAAGATACAAAATGATCTTCTAGCAAAGAGGTCTGAAAATAAACTATTTGGACATATATAAGTGAACAATAACAATAAATACAGTGTATCATAATGTAATATTCACACTGTTTCTGGTCAGCTAACCCTCATGTTGCCCTCGGGTCAAATTGATGTTATTTTTAACTATCCAGTTGTAATTACCCAAAATAACATTTTCCCTCCCACTTAAACAACGCTGTTTAGCAAGAGCAAATCTCTTCTTTTATTAATTTGGCGGTGTCTTTACAATTAAAAGTTAAAGAGTAAATAGAGTAAAAGTTGACATATTCCAGTCAGTGATTATCCACCAACATACATCCCTTTAAATTTAATCTAAATAATTCCTAATTTCTCCTTTTCTAATTTAAACAAATTTCCTAAAAATTAGGTTTTTTGACCATAAATTCCAAAACTAATTGTAAAACTTTAAAAGTTAATAAGTTAGTGTTAAGTAGTGTCAAACGTCAAATAAAGTGACAAACATTGAAAAAAGTGTTGAAAAAAGGACAAAAACGTAAGAAAAGTTAAAAACATCGATAAAAAGCGTCAACAATAATTTTCATTCAATTCATTTTTTAATTTTGACGGCTAGACAACGCAGGGGTTAATTAAGATTTCATGTATAGGTCGGATTTTCATAAAAAATCAGTAAATGACAAGAACATAAAACTAAAGTAAATGTGTATTTACAACTTTTTTTAATAACACAAAATATACACACCAACATAGATTTAGCTAAAAAAGACTGAACATCTGAATTTGTGATCATTGCTGCATTAGTCCTAGCCCCACAGACTGTTTTTCATTATAGTACATATTACATATATGAATATTAATGAACGTAAAGGGCACCATAAGTTCAGATGTGCTAAAACAACCCTGGATACTCCAAGTATTCAAGGTGTTCATTTATCATTACAATTGCAAGTTACGCAATGAAATGCTTGTATCCCGCCCTCCCCAACAATGCAACAATAATAATAACAATAATATAAAGGAAACTGTCTAATAAACACAAATAAAACAACCTTTAATAAAATAAATAACAGTTAACCAAAGTCCAATTATTTCACTTTAAATACAGATGTTTCTACTTTACACTCTTTCCCAACTGTAGGTGTCTAGTATCTAGATATTCATATGCTTTCAGGTACTTTTAGACGTTATTTATTTATATTTATTACTCTACATGCTCTGCATACCCATATAAGCATTTAAACATTTATTTATTTTAATTCATATACCTAATAACTTGACTTTTGCACGTGTTTTTAATTGTTTCTGTGCTGTATTCTTTTAGGCTGTGAACTTTCCACGTGATGTCGTACTACAGTGTATTGTAGTATGACAATAAAGAAATCTTGAATCTTGAATCAATGGTAGCTATGAAGCTATGTGCAGTGTAAAGTGGCAGTTTGCATAAAAATAACAATGGGGAAAGTCCAGGGTAGCTGCTTTATGTCCAATCATACAATATGGCTATGCAGTGTAAAGTTTATTGTTTTGAGATCGTGGGAAGATGCTATCCCTTACATCCCTTATAGAATACATTTCTTCTCCAAACAAAGTGCTAATAAAAAGTACCCGAAATGTAAAGAAAAAGGAATCACGAGGCGAGATTAGTTCCCGGTGTGGGCTTCAGTAAGACCAGAAATGTACAAATCCGAGATGGTTGTTTATATTGTCCCATCCATCACGGTGAGCCATAAACAGGCCCAATCTCTCTTCTCACTTACACAATATTGTTTTAGTCATCATCTCAGTGAAAGTGCTCACTCGTCCAAACACGCGGCGAAACAGGACAAGCATGTGTTTATCAAGCCGAGCTTTTGCTTCACTTTAGGCTCTTGGGCTATAGCCAAGCCTCATAGATGAATCCAGATATCGCCCACATCTGATTTTAAAACACTCAAGAAGTCTGTATTCTTGTTAGTCATCGCTCCACATCCAGTCCGTAAGGCCTTTGTGCCACTGTAATTCTCTCAGTTTGTTGTTGCATTGGGATGAACTGGGGCTTATCTTCCAAATATAATATTATAGAGAGGGAAAACCGTGATGTAAAAATCTTATGAAAGCTACTAATCTGTATGAATGGCTAAGCAGGATTAAGCTTGTCAGGAGAGGAAAAAAAAAGAGCTCATCATGCTCTTTTTTTATTTCTTTTTCAAAGCGACATTGAATTTATGTAATCAGTGGACATAGTTTGGGAAAGATGATCAATCTTGACCTTTGTTTGACCATCTCTAATAAAACTCCTATTCCATACTTAATAGAGCCTGAGAAAGGTCATTCGTATAGCTCATGCCCATAAACACTCCATCTTCCCTATACTGAGCAGTCACTTGGCACTTTATCCATTTCTGCTTAGTTCCACGTAGTTAATCCTCCAAAAAAGGAATATGGCTGATGTTTTGTCACCCATAGCGTTTGTACAAACAGGAAGACAGAGCTTTATGTTTTTCTATGCAAATGTAGCACGTCGCTAATGCCACCCAGTAGGCAACTGTGCCTATTCACATTGATCGATTGTCTGTTGGACCTGTAGATGCATGCGTGTGTTTGCGAGCACATGTTCATTCATGTGCAGTGCTGACCTTTAGAACAGCCAGCACTTTAAGTTCTCCACACACGCCCATTGTATTTATGTTGTATACATTCATTCCCCATCTTCTTCTTCTGGTCTTTAGTCCACATTGAGCTGCTGTCTTGGTCTTTTGGAAACAGACTATGCCACTTTAGAATAATGATAGAATTTGTCGGGTGGATTCTGTAGTGCCCATGTGGATCGGTGTGTGTACATGGATGGCGGTATGTTTCTGTGTGGAAGTGCAGGTTCTTTGAATATGTGTGGGACAACTCTCTGTTACCCTCCAAACTCACATCCAGCCTGTGGGTTTATAAGGTTATGTCTTACTAAAGGAGTGTGCTTTTGAATCCTCACACCAGACAGGAAAATCTGAAGTGGAGGTTAATGAAAACTTCAACATATAGTGTACTTCCAAGCCGCCCTCAACCCTTTGACCCCTATCTGCTATGATAGAGCTGGTCAGTAGCCAGCAACACAGTATGTATACTATGTGATGCATGGGACTGCCAGTACAAACAAGTATTATAGATCGACTGTCAAAAAAAGACCAGCAATACACAAACACACAGTATGTGCACATACAGTATAATACAGGATAAACTAGTACACTTCTTTCACAACTACTCGCATACTCTACTCTATCAAACGTCTCAGACAGATACCATTGAATGATATATTTATTGTACTACTGTATCAATAGTACAAATAAATGCTACCAAGACAACTAAACTGCATTTTATCTAAAAAAATAATGCTAAATCTCTCCCGCTGACTGGCATCTCCTATATCAAAGGCTAGTTAGTGGACGGTATACCTCTGGGATTGGGATTTCTGATTATATACAGTATTTACATATATATATATATATATATAATGCCATGCTGTTTGTGTGTTTGTGTTTCTCTGCTTCACTCATATTTCTGCAAAACATGAAACGCAAGTTGTCATTACGACAACAACTTCCCAGTGTTATTTCATAAGGAAGTGCAAATGAACTTTGCTGAGGCACTTTCTGGTGTCATTTGATAGACTATTGCAATAGTAGCACACGGACAGGGGTTGCCTTGCCATTTTCAAGCTGTAGTGACAAACAATACAACATTTGTTAAGTAGTGGTCCACAGCACTAAAGCAGATGAGTAACACGGAATTCCATCACCTACACCCAACCCTCCACTTACAAAGCATTAGCATGGTTGTTCCAGTTTGGTTGATAATCCCCCTAGGCTTGGGGTATCTTTGAAGTGACTCAAAATCACTGGAACACTGTTACATGTGCCTCTGTGGGCGTCTTGTTTTCTCCCTCTGTCTCTCTCTCTTTCTCTTTCCCTTGTTCTTTCCTCCTCCCATTTTCTCCACAAGGAGGTTTGTGTTTCCCAGCCTTCATCCACACTTAGGTGCTGAAGTTTTGTTATTTTGTGATATAGCTTGTTGGCTAATTGTTAACCCTGTGTCTGGCATCATTTTTTATAGGTTACATCCTCCGATCCCTTTTGAATCCCTTTTTAAAGCATTCGATAGCAGCTCCACGACAGAAAACCTCCGTTTGCTCCTCAGCGAGCTTCTCTGCAAAAGGCTTCCTCAGGGACTGATGTCGTCTTTCTGAAAATAGCTACACTACACCGCACTCAACACCTACCTTTAAATACTACCTGGTTTTACTCAGGAGCTAAATGCCCAACGCTCAAGGCCATTCCTCCCATTCTCCTTGTAACATTTTCTTGGGGTTTTCATGGGAGTTTTAGAGTTGTTGTTTTTTTGTGCTGTGCCAGGAGACAGGCTGAATGAGAGAGGATGGATGCTGCGACGTGCAGCTGGGAAAGATAATGAATGAAGTTGACCGTGGGTGGCGAAGACCATCACTAAAGCGTAATGGGTCCCAGCAGAGGGACGGGGATATTGACCCGTCCATCACTTTCCTTCCCCCTCACTCCCCTCCTCCCTTTCTTACCAATACAAACTCTCACAACTGTGTACACGCCCTTACACAGACACACACTGCAGTGTACACACAGAGCAAACAATGCCAACAAACACTTTGTCCTGCACACACACTCCCGAAAAACACCTTTTTCCACTCTTTCCTCTTCTTGACTTACACCAGTGTGTGTGTGCGTGCATGTGTGTACATTTCTTGGAGGTGGGGGGACTTCGGCTGCGTTTGCTCTTTTTAACTGAAAGCAAATGGAGAGTTTGCACTTCCTGACAGGGACTGTTTCATCAAACATACACGAACAGTGGGAAGGACTCCACAGAGAGACTTCCCCACAATGCAGAATGCCAGCTGGACTGTCTCCGTTCTTATTTGACTTACTCCAGGCAAACTTCTTGGATATACATTTTATGGAACATCACTCAAAGCAATTTGGCATGTTGGAAGCAGATTCAGCATTGCATTTTTTCCCATCCTGAACTTTTAAAAGCTGCCGAACCTGTCTCTCCTTCCACTCGGTTGGTATTTTCCTCCTGATATGAATCACTTGAGTTCTGAAAGGGAACAGTGGTGCACACCAATTCTTCTTTTTATTACTCTCCAATTTGGACAAATCTGTCTAGCTTTGACAGTAGCTCCACCATCCCTGCCTTTGAGTGCTGGCTGTTTCCTTTATTTATTTTTTATTTTTTTTCATTGATTCAGTTATTCACCTATTGATTCATTCATCCATTTATTTATTTTTTTGTCCTGTCTCAGTGGTCAATAGACTGAGGGGGCTCAGCCCACTTACATCAGAGGCAGCAGCAGGATCAGCCAGCGATTATAGTCATTACAGTTTGTGCTTACATAGGGCTCTTGTGCTTTGTGCCACATCTCCCCCCGTCAGCTGGCAGTCTGAGCTATAATCTGCCAGTTATAGCAGCAGACCAGGGAACAGGAGGAAAAACCCAGAAGGGGGGAAAAAGTGGGAATGCAGATAGAAAAAGCGACGGTGGGTGGCCAAATTGCAAAATAAAGTGTTGTGTCGCAAAATCTTAGCTCTGCCGATATCAATTAGTATTTGTGTAAAACAGTTATATTTTGTTTGAAGACTGCATTTCACCCTCTGTGTGCCAGTAGAACCCATGCTTCCAATAAGACGCCAATTAGAGCGTTTACCTGAAATGGCTTCCAACAACTTGCTGTGTTCCTCCTATAGTGCATATGGTATGTTTTCCCATACATATTTGAATACATCACTCCAAGTGGATTCATTTGCCTCTTCCCCACCGGTAGTTCAAAGGGCTCCATCAGAGCCAAGTGTCTGATGAAACCCTGATTATCCCTCTAATTGGTAACTGAGGAGTTGTTGTGGCGCGTGGTGTGGGCAGCTTCTCCTGCTATTGATCCCCCTCCTACTCCGCCATTGATTTACACTTGATACATTAAATTGTAATTATTTATCCGCCTTATTTTATCCCCCCTGCAAGATGTGAGTGCCTGCAGGACATTAACTGAAAACCGATCCTGAGGTGTTTGTCTGTGCAGAGGTAAAACTGCACAGCAGTGATGAAAGGGATTTTGAATATGGGTCAATATAGATGCTAAGACTGGCATTAAGTTTGCAATCCATGTGCAATACACATAATGATGTATAATCCCTCTAGAGGAAGTTATTACAAACTATGATTAGAATTCCAGATTTGGTCCTAGCTTTACTTACATCATTGGATCCCCCAAAAAAAAACCTATTCATGTTGTCCATCCACTGTGTGTGTGTGTGTGTGTGTGCGCGTGCGTGTGCATCTAGCATCTAGCTATACATCTCTTTTTTCCATCTCACTTCTAATTCTATGTGACACTTAATCTTAACTTGTGTTCTCGCCTGCTGATCCCCCCCACACACACACACTAGTTCTAAATAGAATAAACAAGAAATGGTAGTCAGGAGGAGATGAGAAGGCTGACTATAATTGTTTCTCGGTTTCATAGGCTTGACCCCTTATTTATTTGACTGGCAGTTACTGCCTGGGAATTAACTCTTCATAGGCAGGGACAGGCCTCTGACAGATTACTGGAGTGAGTGGCAGAGGGTGATGGGGGTTCATGAACCTATAAAGCTTGCTCGACAGACCATATCTCATTACTAGGTCGGCTTGAAATAAGATGGGCCCCTTTTTGCTTGTTCCTCACTGGTTCGATTGATTAGTCGGCAGCCAATCAATGTTAATTAAGGTGTAGAGAATCCTTTAATTGTGGCGTATGAATCACTGTGTCAGACCCTGCGTTGACCTTCACAAGACTCACACTGTAAATGGCCTTGCTGGGGAATAAATACCTTTTTATGTATTGCAAGATAATGACTGTCCATAATGAGTATAGATTTGATGGACGGCGATCCAGTATATGCCGTAGCTGGCAGCAGCAGGCTTCATGAGGATCACATGCACAATGGGTGCTCAAATGGAGACTGGACCCACCTTCATATCTTTTTTTTTGATTTTGGAAACACATGCAGAACAGTGACATATCAATACATGTCAGAACATTTAAGAGTTAATGTTGTGAGATAAGTGTTGCTATTATGTGTCTTGCACATATGAATATGAAGTAGGGCTGTGATTGATGACTGTCAAAATCAAAATGGCATATGAGAACACCACCGGCACCATAATTGTATTTTTTAATGAAGACCTAGATTTGATGTTGGAGCTGATTTTGCACTCAGTTGATTGTGTCTACCCCCACCTCTCCACCACCACCATCACCATCCATCATACAGTAATAACAGTGTAACCTGGTTCAAAGCCTGGCTTCAGGTCCATGACTTCCAACTCTACCCCTCAACAGAAAGATGAATTTACCCATGAGCGTGTTGCCTGAACCTAAAATGAGGGTGACCAATCCCAACATTAAACATGTCAAACAGCTCTGCTCCAATATAGCATGCTTTATTCCCTTAATGTTTTCTATTTTCTTGCCTCAATGAGGGTGGTATCTGCGATAGAGATGGTCCGATACCATTTTTTTCTTCCCGATACCGATTCCTGAACATGCGTGTCGGCCAATACCGCGAACTAATCCGTTACTAACAGTGTGTCATATATCTTAATTTGTTTTAACAGCTGTATACTACTATCCGTGCATGGACGTGATATGATGTCTATCTTTGTTGTTGGTCTGGCTCAGGTCAAACACAAACAGTCAATGCCGTAGAACTTTGTTTTATTATGTCAGTTATAACGGAAAAAGGACATAAATAAACTACTTTAACATAGATTTCTTTAGGGTTTTACTACATGGTATCAGATCAGTGCATAAACTCCAGTACTTCCCAATACCAATACCAGCGTTTTAACCAGTATCGGAGGCAATACCGAACATCTCTAATCTGCAATAAATTTTCCTCATACTGTATGTAGTCCATCAGTTAGTCATCCCCATAGTGTCCCCATAAATACAATATAGATTGTTGTCTTAAAAACAACTTCTACAAAATACAATAACTCTTATATACATTTTTTTAAAGGGTTTACAGTAACAGTACAGATGTTCAAAGATAGAAAACATCCCATAAAACTATGCAACCAACTTTAATGCAATACTATCATCAGCCCATTGGATTGAATCCCAACTTTTCAAAATAAAATGACAAAAAGTACAGACTTAAACCCTCGTTTAGCCTTCTATGCTTTAAAGTGTTACTCCAGCAATGTGATAGTGTGCGTCTATAAAGTTAGGGGACTACCAAAAGTTTCCACATCACCAGAGTTTAATACAGGCTTACTGATGAAAGATATGTAGACATGAAGCCCATTATATAATGATGCCCCAGAAGACAGTATTTAGGTATTTAAGCGGAGTAGTGCTTCCAAATCTAAAAATCCGTCTTTGTTACTATGGAAAAAGGATGGGTGAATCATTTTCATAAACAGTGGAGCTTTATAATCTTCATAATATCAGCTACATAATTAAATACTTTCAGCTTCATTAACTCCACACACTAAACATCTGACTAATGTGCCGCTGTGCATTGTGGCCATTCAGAACGACGATATTGTCTGATGTTGATATTGTTGCTCTTTTCTCTGTTTTCAGATGTAATAACCGGACCCAGTGCGCTGTTGTGGCTGGACCAGATGTATTTCCCGACCCTTGCCCGGGAACCTACAAATATCTGGAAGTCCAATATGAATGTGTACCCTACAGTATGTATTCCTTCATTCTCTCTCACTCTTAAGCACACCCCCTAACGCTCTTACTCAGTGTTATTTCCTCTTAGCAGCAGCGACTCGTCAACAACCCCATCAACAAGCATGCGAGTGATGTTGCACTAGTTCAAAACTATCTTGAATGTGTCATGCAGTTCAGTGGAACAGATTAAGATGCAGCAGTGGATGTAAAGTACAGGAAACATTATTGACAGTGTTGTTCAAATGTGAAATATGATACAGTATTTTGTTTGGAGGAAGGTTGATGCAATACTGTTTACCAGACGTTAAAGTCTTTTTAACTGACAGGATATTGTGCTTTCTTCAGTTTTTTCATCCCGCATGGCATCAATTATGTCAACAATGTGCCAGCTTCCAGTCATTTTTTTCACATCTAACATCCTTTGTGGGATATTGGTTGTCATTTATTGATGATAAAATAAGAAGATCCTTGGTTTGTACTGTAGATACAGTAATAAAGTGCTACAACAGGCAAATCATTTTAGACCAGTGGGGATCGGTTACCCAGAATAGCTGTGTGGAAATTATGTTGTCAACAACATGCTGAAAAGAAGAAAAAACACCATTCTGCTAATGTATTCAGTCAGTGGAAGCGTTCGCTACATATCATTTTTAGATGGTGCTTGTCAGAGCCTACCTATCTGCTCCACCAGTTCACAGAGCTTTAATATCTTTGAGGAATCATGTCTGATCATGTCACGTCTCCGTTAGCAAAGCAGCAAGAAAGGCCGTTTGATTTCTGTTCAGTTCAGCTCAGTGGACGCCAGTTAATGTTCAGACTCTGAAAGGAGGTAAATAAAAGGAATTTAATTGGTGCAGCAGTTGAAAAACACCGACAAGCTGTACATTACTTGAGTGGAAACATGTGGGCGGGGAAGGGAAAGATCAGCATGGGGGTCGGCAGGATGAACACACAGAGAGGAAGTCCAGGTGAGGCCTGAGGAAGTGGCATGGACATTGCCATATGACCTTAGGCATTGTGTAATGATGGCCTTTTAAAATGGAACATCAAAGCAAATCTGTCTACATTTCTGACATATGTTTTGGCGAACTAAGGTAATGATTTGAAACTGGAAATATTTGGCCATGGGCGTTTATCCGTGTGGCTAGCTACTGGGTACAAGCGGACTCTAATAATTCAAATTCAAATCAAAACCATCTTTTTACCATTTGATGTCCTTACACAGCTTTCCCTCAGTAGTCTGCCTGTCAGGAGCTTTCATGTTGTGATATAAAAAACATATCTACCTGTGATCCAGAGCTGGCAGATGGCTCTTTTACACCTGACTTCTTTTTTTTCTTTTTTTTTCTTCTTTTTAATCTCAGCCAGCCGTTGTCTGCGACCTTCCGTAGTGTCCATGTAGAACACTGACCCAGCTAGAGCTTCTCCAATAGACAGTAGCACAAATTGAATCAAGCCTCTACTTTTCTGTGCCACTCTGAGTTTAGTGCGCTTTGGTTAGAGTGTTAAAAATTGACTTATTATGTCTTACATGGACAAAGCAATATGGACGTGTCTTTCCTATAACTCCTATTTTCAAGCTAGGATGCCATTGTGCCAAAAGGTTTTACCTGCAGAAGCCAACATTGTATTTTCTGCATAGTGAAGGAATATGTTCATGGTACCTGGTTGCATGTAGGGATGTAACGGTATGTATATACAGTATATATTTCTTTTTTGGGGGCATTTTTCCTCGGATGAAGCTGGGATGGATTAAACACACGGTTTCCACTGTGATGATTATGATATTTTAAATGATAACTGTAATTGTTATCGTCAAACAGTTTTGTCGTGGTTTACCGTTACACCGGTAATCCCTAGTTGCATGGCTTCTATCTTTGCCAATCCCACTGGAGTTTAGTGGGATCCATTTGACACAAAGCATTCCCAATGAGTTGATGTCCTTCCACCTCTACAGGGTGACACAGGAGTGAAACGTTTTTATTCCCCTTTGCCCGATTCTAAAAGATTTCTACCCGATCACAAACGGTTACAGAGCTTATTCCTAGTCCCACACCACACTGATTATATTACTTTCACTTGAGGCTACTGATTTAACTTTTAAGGACATAGTCACACAATTTTACCCCATGTAAAAAGTCTTCCGTCTATTCCAGAGGCTTGGTGATACCACCATTTTCCCATCCTTGTGTTACAATGTAAAAGCTGTCCCGTGGCATTCACCTCATTCCCATCCAGTTGTCTGCCTCAACTACTCACTTTGCACCTTGTTTTTAATAATAGACGGAACTTCCTGCACAAACGCCCCGCCTAAACATGGAATAGGCTGCCTGAATTGTTGGAAAACCGCTTCTG
The DNA here is from genome assembly GCF_013103735.1 of Etheostoma cragini. Classification (NCBI taxonomy): domain Eukaryota; kingdom Metazoa; phylum Chordata; class Actinopteri; order Perciformes; family Percidae; genus Etheostoma; species Etheostoma cragini. The sequence goes on along the minus strand of NC_048425.1, from coordinate 13,462,456 downwards.
GCAGCTCTGATCCTGTAACAGCGGGGCCTCCTCTTAGGGGTCACTTTTGATTGAGCCCAGAACCATCGCAGGATACAACATTCTGCTGGCAATGCATAAACATTGCAGAAGTCATGTAGGCGTTTATTTGTATATTGAGTTGGGGAAGCAAAGTAATCCTAAACGGTCACTAGAGACGGATTTTGAGACACATTTTATCGCAGCTTGTGAATTTTATTCATCTTTGACAGCCCAGTGGATTCACTCTCTTCTTACCTCCCAAATATAGCAAGCAGCATGGAATGAGTCCCATTCAGAGACTGTTGTTATTCTTTTTATGTGTGGCTTAAATTTGTACATATCTCATGTTGATATCTCCCCCCCCCCCCTCCCAAAAAAAAAAAAACTAAAGTTAACCTAATTTGCTTGTCAATTGGACAAATAATCACATAGATAAATTGCCAATGGGGTATGACAGCTCAATTGTGGATGGGCTTTTAAAGCAAGTCTCTTTGCCAAGTTCCTGAGACAGACTGACAGATTTGAGGGTCTAATAAGAGAAGCAGCCACCCATGACGCCAACTCAGTGGTGGAGTCTTGACTCTGTATTCCACTGACAAGCTCTGTCCTAATATTCTCCCTCACTCCCACCGACATGTTGTCCTTTAGGTGCTCTCACTGCTCATCTTTCCCCCTATATCCCTTTATTTGCACCCTGTGCTGCCTGTGCCCCCTCTTCCGCTCTATATTCTCTATATTCCGCTTGTGGAGTTTCTTTTCTTTTAGGATAATTTACCGCTCTCTTTTCCATATCACTATTGGCCGGCGAGATTGTACGATCCGATCCACCGTTAATAATGGCGAGGGAGTGTGCTAAATCGACGGACGCATGCCGCAGATACAATATTGATTTTATTAATTTGAGATTTGATTCGCTCCATCAGCTATAATGGGAAAACATTTTTTACAACAATTATTACTAAGAGTGCCGGGATGTGCTTGTGCTGTGTGACAGTGTCAGAGCACAAGGCAATCCTTCATATTTTCATTTAAGATGAATAATTATATGACATGAGCTGTGTGTGTCGTGCGGGTAAATAGCACTGAAAGAAACGTGAAAGATGGAAAAAAAACAGTGGTACATGATTATATTGGATTAAAAACAAAGTGCTTATTACATACAAGTGAATCGAATTTGCTTGTAAGTCATAAAAGCGCCACATGAACATCGGGGTACACTCATTTTTCATCTGCCAGAGGTCTATGTCATCTTTGTGCTAGTGCAGTTTGTGCATGCTCCCCCATGCACTTTACAGATTAGTAAGGCTACCCTCAGGCAGAAGTGATGGGCTGTCCCTTTATGATGACTCATAAACATGACTCTGCTCCAATAGCTAACATCTGTCTCCGCCCCGCCCTCTCACCTTGACTTTCCACGGTTCAGCGGAGAGGTGCCCGTCTATTCTCTTAGTGCCTTATTAAAACCTTTCTCACTGGCTTTCTCCATCTTCCTCTCCATGTAACAGCTCCTCCCAAAGGTGGAGCTCATATGCGCTTAACACCACTGTGTCTCGCCGCTGCCTGCCCACTGTTCTTCCTCTGCAGTAACAACCCCTGTGTGGCCCCCTCACATTCTCCGAATTGTCATGTGTTCCAACCAGCGTTGCCGTGCTATGTCGTTGAAAGAGTCTTTCTGTTGTTGACAGCTTGCTGTTACCTTCCTTGTCCTTCTCCCGAGCATCAGCCATCTCCCTCTAGTAATTAGATGTACCTATCTGTTTCCATGGCAAATTGACTGATTTGGTCCAGGCAAGCGGTCAAACCCCTCATTCCAAAAAAAAAAAAAACAAGAAATGAGGGGATAATTACACATCCTTTCAGGGAAACCTTTTTGTTCAGTTCACTTTTCAGAACTGACACTGTGGGCAGATGAGGTGGAGGGAAAGTGAAAGACAGAAAGGCAAGAAGAGAGTGGAAGAACAAAGGAAGAAAACCTGCTGGCGGTCTGTTGCTATACATAAGCCACTAGTTCCCCCCACTGTTTGTAGCTAATAAGGACAATGTAAAATCCTGTCTGGCACAGTATGATCCAGCTCAGCCCTGTCAGACATGGCTCACACTTCGGTAGCGAAGCCAGGACATATAATCATGAAATCAATTCTCCGTTTTGACCGGGAGCGGTGTTATCTTGAGCTCGCGCCTCATCGAAAGTTGCCATGTAATTTGTCGAGTTTTTTTATTTATTTCCAACTTACCTAATTGTTTTTTAATTTGTTTTGCTAATAATAACACACCTAAGAGGTTCGGGGGTGAGGAGGAGGGGGGG